>NC_064640.1:484160852-484463882 GCF_023864345.2 Schistocerca serialis cubense | reverse complement strand
TACCATTGTAGGTTGCTTGTGGAACCACTGTCTGTTCAGCCCATCACAGATCTCCCGTAGCACATAATACCGCCCGATCGGCTGTTCATGGAATCGGTTTTGTTGTAAGTATTGTCTGAGCATCCTGAAGCCTGCTACCCGAATAGCTTCTTCACTTTCTGCATCTTATACTCTGTGTTTCCTTTTCCCTTTCTCCATACAAAATCTTACCTTTTTCCTGTGCTGTCCGCAATATCCTAGCTTCATCTTCTCTTACTCGCGTCTAAGGGTGTCAATATTTGACAATACTTTTTCAGATTGGTTAGGATCTACCACTTCATTTCGTGGTCATAATAATGACTAATTTCTGACCGTGACAACCAAAGTCTTTAACCTTTAACGCAACGTTTTTCAGATTGAGTAGCAAGTCCCTCTACTTCCTTTTGTGATGTTTTACAATTATCGCTTTCAGGTAAGGCCTGCCAGAACACTGAATTCTCATTTACAGTTCCCAATTTTGTTCATTCCTCATTACCACGGTGTACAACGGTCAACTCTTGGTGTCCAGGAGTTTCAATTGTACACACAGGCAGGATGAACTAAGGTGTTGTACCTTAATGTTCTTAGACGGAAGCGTTTCCCGCCATATATGGAGCATATTCGAATACTGCAGGCTCCTTGCTTACAGTTAAATGTTCGCAGCTCACAATAAAGCTGCATCAATGCAGGCAAATCTATTGTCTGTTTACGAACCCATTAAGGTCATTTTTTTGATTCTGTGGACGTTGTCTGGGGATGAAGACAAACATCTATGGTTCTAAAAATCGTTACTATTTCCATTTTCGAAATTCGTGACGTAATTAGATTTTTTGTGGAACCGGACCTACAGTTGCTTAGAACCATCCAGATTTGGGCATACAGTAATACGGGAAGGAAGGTTAGACACAGGCGTCGATATATTAAAAGTAATCGTGGCAGACTGGATACCAAGACACACAAAATTTAACCAGAAGTGAACCAAAAATTCCAGTCCGATCGATGATTGACGATTGGTGCCTTGTGTGATGAATTTTCTCATGTTGTATAAACCACTATTAATACAGTTGTGAAGGAAAAGCCTGGAAATAGCAAGTTGTCTGCAAGGTTACTACCAAAAACACTTGCCACCCACCCAGAGCCCCCCCAAGAAAAACAAAGAAAAGAAAAATAAAGAGAAGAATGTCAAACGGACGAGCGTTTCTTGACAGCTATGGACAAGATGGAGATAATTTGTATTAAAATAATGTTACAGCAGGCGAGATGTTAAAATCGTCCAACAAAGCGAAACGTAAACTGCAGTTAATGCTACGGTATAACTAATCTTCGGAAAAACAAAATCAAAAAGCTAGAAATCTCCTTTTTAGAGTGGAGTAATGGTGATTAAGGTTTACCGGGACGAAAACAATCAGCAGTTGCAGCTGACATGTGTTGCAAAGTCCTCAAAAACCTTGGACGTGCTCTGTAAAATCGACAGTGAGAAACCAGAGTCTTGTGTAATGCTTCTCAGCGACAACACCCGACTTCATGTAGCTGCCGTACCTATGACTACATTTACACTGAGATCCTTCTGACCACCCTCCTTACAGACATTACCTCTCACCTAGCGAAAATACGATGGCATCAACACCTTTATGATCAAGTGGGTCAGTTTAAAGAAGGAGAGTTTCCACGTAGAAGTGTTGACGAAGTTTGTTGAGCCCTACAGAAAGAAAGCTTACAAGCGAAATTTAAAATTTTCCGGGCGAATAAAATGTTCTAAGAGATCTCGGGACTGCAGCCGGTCGTCGTAAACTTCACTCCACGATATTTCGACTGGACACTAGCCGGTCATCTTCAGGTGAGCCATCGTAGATTGACGACGACTTTCTCCTCTCCTCCCTATATAGCGTGCTGAGAGAATTGCCGCGCATGCCAGTGACGGTGACACATGGACCACAGCGACCGGCGGCAGCGCCCTCGCTGCTGGAACTGCGAAGATGTGTTGTCTTCGACATTGCCGCTCGCCGCAGTCGTCGGAGTATTCTGGCTTCTTCGTCTGGAGCAAATGTCGGAGATGATGGTATTCCACGCATTATCCATCTGGTAACCGTTGTCACAGTTAATTAGTTTTTCCGCGATGTGCATTTAATCGGATTCTTTTATAATGGAGTTCCAAAAGGATGTAACTGTAGTGTTGGCAGAAGAGCCAACACCGTGTTACTAGAGGAGGCCGAAATGCACGCGTTTTAGCTCACGCAGGCTGGCGTGCGGAGGGAAGAACTATACTGACGTGAGGTCTGGAACATGACAAGGAATTAGAATTCAGAAAGCGGACGTAATTAATTTTATACTTAACTTTAATCCATTAATGATGAATGTCGCTCTTGACGGTACATGAGTCACAATATTGTCTGTTCAGAATTCATTCTAATTATTGAATATGGCGCCTTGCTAAGTCGTAGCAAATGACGTAGCTGGAGGCTATGCTAAACTATCGTCTCTGCAAATGAGAGCGTAAGTAGACAGTGAACCATCGCTAGCAAAGTCGGCTGTACAACTGGGGCGAGTGCTAGAGAGTCTCTCTAGACTAGACCTACCGTGTGGCGGCGCTCGGTCTGCAATCATTGATAGTGGTGACACGCGGGTCCGACGTATACTAACGGACCGCGGCCGATTTAAAGGCTACCACCTAGCAAGTGTGGTGTCTGACGGTAGCACCACATTCCTCCCCCGAAAATCGGCGTACGGTTGTGGTATAAGGCCTCCGTCCGCCGTGGGGAGGACCCCATGTTGACGTGTGCGACGAGGTGGGGAGCCTAACAACAGGCGAGGCTGTGCCACCCGCACCCTGCCATTCGGACCGCGGGGAGCTAGGGAACGCCTGAAAACCTACTCCAGGGTGCACGCCAACATGGGGTGTGTGTGTCCGTAGACAGACAGGAGGGGCCGAAGGGTCGACCTCCATCGGGCTGGGCACCCGACGGACGAAGACGACAGACGGTCCGGAGCTGTCCAGAGTTCCATGTCGTAGGACAACTGGACACGGGGAGTGATCGGCTGCGCGTGACCCAGGGAGGCGCCCGACGGCTGCAGCGACGCGTCCACTGCGAGCGTCGCCGGCGGGAGAACTGGCGGCGGCGGCGGCGCGTCGCCATCGGGCAAAATGGAAGGCAGCGTCGGTAACACCTGGGGCGAGCCAGTAGATGGGTCCCCGAGGCGCTGACCGGACGGCACCGTCGCTGAAAGCAGACGGGGAGCGGCAGATCCCGTGCGACGACAGAGGCGCCGCTGATTGAGATGCCGGCGCACCTCACCAGAGGCCCCCAAAACCAGATACATAGCGCGTCCGAGGCAGCGAAGAATGCGCCCTTCGAGCCAACGCCGTGAACTTTGATAGTGGCGGTAGTAGACAACGTTGCCTGGGGCAAAAACAGGAGTCTGCCGCTTCCCAGGAACTTGATGCGGTGGACTAGGCAAAGACATCAAGGTTCGATGAGGGCGACCGTGGAGCAACTCAGCCGGCGAGCGACCATCTCGGGGCTGAGAGCGATACGAGGACAAAAAGAGCAATAACGCGTCCTCCCGAGAATGCGACTCTTTCAACTTCAATATCTGTGACTTGAAAGTCCGGACCAATCGTTCAGTGGCACTGTTTGACTGTGGCGAAAACGGTGCGGACGTCAGATGTTATATACCATTGGCCTTGCAGAATGACTGAAATTCTGCGGACATGAATTGTGGGCCATTGGCGGAAACAATTGTCTGTGGAAGACCTTCAATGCAAAATGTGGTGTCACCGCCAGACACCACACTTGCTAGGTGGTAGCCTTTAAATCGGCCGCGGTCCATTAGTATACGCCGGACCCGCGTGTCACCACTGTCAGTAATTGCAGACCGAGCGCCACCACACGGCAGGTCTAGAGAGACGTCCTGGCACTCGCCCAGTTGTACAGCCGACGTAGCTAGCTACAGTTCACTGACAAATATGCTCTCATTTGCCGAGACGATAGTTAGCATAGTCTTCAGCTACAATTGCTACGACCTAGCAAGGCGCCATAATCCTTTGCTATATATATTGTGGTTATAACATGTACTGTCAAGAGACATGTTCTACAAATGTGGATTAAAGTTAAGTTTTCCAGAAGCTACGTACTTTTCTTTATAGCATTCATTACGTATCCTGTTTCAGACCTCACGCCAGCCTGCGTGAGTTGAAGCACGTGCCTTTCGGCTTCCTCTCCTTGTGTCTAGGCTGTCTTGTCTAGACACAACACAAAAGATAGCAGATAACGCTTGGATGGTGGCAGATGATGTCGTGGAAGACATCTGGACAATATAAGGAAAATTACTGAATAAATCTGTCACAACCAATCATCGAGCATTCCAGAAAGGACCAGCAAAACCGATGTGTATGCGTTGCCAAGGGAAAGTGGCTTTTGGCCATGCAAGGAATTTCCGCGGTGGTGCTGATTGTTGTTCGGCAGACACCATGCAAGAAGAGCACATATTCGTAATCGCGGCATCTATTCCGAACCAAGTACAGTGCTGACGAACAAGTTGATTCGTTCGCACTATACCCCAATGTCCTCTGTGGAGGAGCTTTAAGACAGAGGACTGTAACGAACTTGGGACCACAACCCTGGACTAATCATTATCAGAACGCAAAAGCAAAACACCACGTCAAACAAAAAGTCTCTCCTTGTGAGCAAAAAATCGGCGAACCAACGGGTCCCCGATCCATGACTTTGACAATGGCCATTGCGTAGGAACAAAACGCAGAACGGTAGCAAGGACAGGGTCGGCAGTTGTGGCTGTAGCTACGCGACGAAAATCAATCGGAAACGATTCGACCACGTCATCGGTTTCCGAATCAATGATTATGCTAGCAAGTTCGGAGGAATCGAATGCCCTATCCTCAGCAACAGGCAAACGGGACAACGCATCGGCGTTTCCGTGCTTAGCAGTGGACCGATACAAGATATCGTACCGGTACTGCAAGAGGAAAATAGACCAGCGAATGAATTACTGCGCTGTACGTGGAGGTACAGGCTTGTTCGGATGAAAAAGCGATGTCAAAGGTTTGTGGTCTGTGATTATGGTAAAGTGACGGCCATACAAGAAGTCATGAACCTTTGTAACACCAAATATGAGAGCCAATGCTTCTTTCTCGATCTGCGAATAGTTTCTTTGCGCCGACGAGAGCAATTTGGAGGCAAAGGCAATAGGGCGATCGTGAGAGCCATCTTTGTGCGCAAGCACAGCACCGATCCCGAAATCCGATGCATCCACCATCAACAAAAGGGGCTTCCGGGGATCGAATGGCGTAAGGCAAGTACTGGAAACCAACGTCAATTTCAACTGGCGAAAGGCGTGTTCGCATTCCGTCGTCCAGACGAACGGAACACCTTTACGGCGTAAGCGATGAAGCGGAGCTGAAATGGAAGAGGTATGCAGCACATATCTATGATAATAATTAATTTTTCCCAGCACAAACTGTAGCTGCTTCAAATTCTGCGGCGAAGGCAAGTCATGTATGGCACGGAGGTTTGTGGGACTGGGATGTATGCCTTGGGCATTGAGTACATGGACCAGGTATGGCAAGTCACGAGCACAAAACACACATTTGTCCTTCCGTAAGCGAAGACCATGTTGTCGCAAGTCCTGAAATAATGTTATGAGATTGGCTAAATGTTCTTCTTCCGTCTTTCCGGAGATCATAATATCGTCCAGATAGTTTGCTGCAGTAGGGACCGACGCACAAACAGTTGGTAGATATTACTGAAACAATGCAGGGGCGGATGCACACCCGAATGGCAGTCGTTTGAATTGATACAAACCAAGATGCATGTTAACCACCAAAACGCACTCGGATTCTTCATCCACCGGTATTTGCAAGTATGCATCTGCTAGGTCCAACTTCGAAAAATATTTTCCTGGGCACAGTTTGTCAAAAAGATCTTCCGAGCGGGGTAAAGGAAAAGTTGCAATCACTAGTTGTGGATTCACTGTTGCCTTGAAGTCCTCACAAAGTCTCAATTTTCCCGAAGGTTTTGGCAAAATTACTAAGGGTGATGCCCAGAGAGAGGCCTGCACACATTCAATTACACCTCATGATTCCAAATCGTTTAATGTTTTTGCGACCTCATCACACAATGTGTGGGGGGACATTGTGCGCTCTGAAAAATTTCGGTTGCGCATTTACTTTCAGTTCCAAATGTGCTTTATAGTTCCTAGTGCAACCGAGTTCCGGTGCAAAAATGTCTGCAAATTCTTCACATAGACGAGAAACACTGTCTGAAGGCACAGTCTGGTTCACTGATAGGACCTGATTTACTATAGACAAGTTAAACAACTTAAATAAGTCGAAACCAAACAAGTTCACTGCAGAAGAAGAACGAAGGACGTAAAATGACACAAGTTTTATTTGTCCTTTGTACGTTGCAAGAAGGCTGCACTGTCCTAACACAGGGATATCTTGACCTGAATAGCTAGTTAACTGAACATTTGCTTCACGCAACGGAGGTGTGCCCAGCAGTTTGTAAGTGTCTTGATTGATCATTGAAACTGCAGCTCCGGTATCGAGCTGGAATGGTATCACTTTGCGTTTAATGTCCAAGTCTACTAAAAGTTTATTGTCCTGCTGATGACAAGAGCGACTGTCTCGTGCAACAGGACCTGACATTGGTACAAATTCCCTTGCAACTTGACAGGATTTCCGGCAATGTCGACGCACACTATTTTTGGGACGAACGCAGTCACTGTTAGAGAGAGTGGCACTGGGTGGAGTGGAATGAACGAGATGAATGTCCATGGGCGAAGTTATGCGAGCCTGAGTATCCTTGGTTCCATTCCCATTCCGGCGCAAAGCAAAGGGCCTGGAATGGTTTGGAGTTTCCGATCTGAGCTTTTTCTGGCAAACACCCTGAACATGTCCTTTTTTATTACAGTAAAAGCAAATAGCTTGGCGTGACGGGCAATTCTCACGCAAATGTTTAGTAGCGCACTGTGGCCATGATTTGAGCACTGAAAATTTGTTTGCCAGCGCGGCACACGTGGCTGAGAGCCTGGCGGCAGCAGCGGGGCCGGGCACGAGGGCTGTTTACTGCTCTGTGCGGCTCGCCCGGTGGGCCGGTTGACCTGACACACGGCTGGCGAAGTTTCAAATGATTCCTGAGCAAAGTCAAGTGAGTCCTGCCGATCCAATATGTCCATCACTTGTTGAAGGGAGGGATTGACTGGTTTCAAAATCTGTTCCCTTATAGGAACATCAGAAACGTTCTGTGCAATTGCATCAAAAATGGCTCTTAGCACTATGGGACTTAACAGCTGTGGTCATCAGTCCCCTAGAACTTAGAACTACTTAAACCTAACTAACCTAAGGACATCACACACATTCATGCCCAAGGCAGGATGTGAACCTGCGACCGTAGCAGTCGCGCGGTTCCAGACTGCGCGCCTAGAACCGCGGGACCACCGTGGCCGGCTGCAATTGCATCACGTACCATAGTATCAGAATATGGGAGTCCACATTGACACTCAAAAGCACAATCCCTAGCAAGGCCTTGCTAGGTTGCAACCCACTCCCGATTAGTCTGACCTGCCGTACGTTTTGTACGAAAGAAAGTATATCGTTTCGCAACTACATTGACTGATTGTTTGAGATATGCATCTAATCCAGACAAAATTTCGTCGTAGGACAGAGTTGCTACGTCGCGTCGGGGAAATAATTTGACTATCACATGGTAGGTTTGCACTCCGACGGACGACGAAAGAAATGGCTGCCGCTTATTACCTTGAATTCTGTAGCGGCGAGATGAAATCCAAATTGGCGTGACCACTCTGTCCAGCTTTCCAGTGCAGCATCAAAAGGTCGGAAGGGTGGTGCAATTGTGTTTTGTGGCTGCGTTAGCGGTGGAGCGGCGGCTGCAGCATCGTTTTGCATTGCACGTTGACCTTGGACGAGCTGTCCCAGGGCATCCAGTAATGCCTGCGTCTGCTGATTCTGTAAGCAATAAAATTCGGACAGTAGATCTGGAGATTGTGGCGAAGCCATTACACAAGTAAGTCAGGGCAGTATAGAGAAGAACACCGCTTTGACTCGTCGCCAATGTAGTGTTGGCAGAAGAGCCAACACCGTGTTACTAGAGGAGGCCGAAATGCACGCGTTTTAGCTCACGCTGGCTGACGTGAGGAGGGAAGAGCTATACTGACGTGAGGGCTGGCACATGACAAGGAATTAGAATTCAGAAAGTGGACGTAATTAGTTTCATACTTAACTTTAATCCACTAATGATGAATGTCGCTCTTGACGCTACATGAGTCACAATATTGTCTGTTCAGAATTCGTTCTAATTATTGAATATTGCACCTTGCTGGGTCGTAGCAAATGACGTAGCTGAAGGCTATGCTAAACTATCGTCTCTGCAAATGAGAGCGTAAGTAGACAGTGAACCATCGCTAGCAAAGTCGGTTGTACAACTGGGGCGAATGCTAGGGAGTCTCTCTAGACTAGACCTGCCGTGTGGCGGCGCTCGGTCTGCAATCACTTTTAGTGGCGACACGCGGGACCGACGTATACTAAACGGACCGCGGCCGATTTAAAGGCTACCACCTAGCAAATGTGGTGTCTGGCGGTGACACCACAGTAACTGTGGCCAAAATTAATGTTTCGTCATGCTCCATCGAATGTCTGTTCGAGATAAAATGTCCCGCAGTTGCAGACTAGCTGCCTTGCAAAACGAGAGTGCAACGCTTATGTTCTGTGCAGCGTTCTTCCACTGTGCACGTTGCTTGTCTTATATAGGAAATACTATGCTGGCAAGGTATTTTGTGAATTTCTGCCTTCCGCAACAGTAAGTTATCCCTCACTGATCCCAGCAGGTCCTAAATCTTACACAATGGACGGAAAATCACTTTCACCTGAATATTACCAGGGACTATTTTGACGGAAATATTTCCAACAAAGGGAAAACAAGCGGTCGTGTTCTCCTCTTTATCCACTTTTTGGATTTTTGTTTTAGCTGAGACTGCCGTATTAATTTCCCAGGGAGAGTATCCATTGTCTCTGATCACGGTCTTTAAATGTGCAAGCTCTTTATGCAAACTACCTGCATCCGACACTGTATCGGCTCTGTGTACAAAAATTTGAAGCACACTCAGTGTTTGGGCTGGGTGATGGCAACTTGAGGAGTATAAGTACAGATCAATGTGAGTGGGTTTACAGTAAACAGAATGTCCCAGATAACCGTCACTCTTCCGCCGTACCAAAATATCGAGAAATGGGAGACAATTACCTTTCTCTAATTCCATAGTAAATCTAAAGTTCTCATGAATGGTGTTAGGATGATATAAGAACTTCATTAACTTATCTTCTCTATGGACACACACTACGAATATGTCTGCCACGTACTTCCGGAAAACAGCTGGTTTATGAACCACTGATTCAACTGCTCTTTCTTCAAATTTCTGCCAAAAAAAAAGTTGTAGAGTTTTGACGCAATATCTCTTTCTACAAATGTACCTCTTGACTATATCTTGACACTAATTGGTAAACAATTTCAGGTAAGGATCACTGATTTGTTTCGGCACGCTTTTTCTTTAAGCTATTTTCTGCTCAACCAAGAATACTTTGAACAGACAGACGACGTCGCCTTGCGCAGTCCTATGTCTCCCCTGGTGGCTAACTTTTTATTGAGATTCTGAGGAAAGAACAGTTGACTCATTGATTGTTAAAACAGTTTTATTCTGGAGGTACGTGGATGATATTTTCATAGTGTGTGCACACGGGGAATATAAGGTAACAGAGTTCTTAAATCATCCTAACTCCATTCATGAGAACATTCGCTTTACTACGAAATTAAAGAAAGATTGTTGTCTTCCATTCCTCGATGTTTTGGTAAGGCTATCTGGGACATTCTGATTATTGTAAGCCCACTCACATTGATCTGTGCTTATACTCTTCAAGTTTCCATCACCCATCCGAAACCCTGAGTGTGCTTCTAACCCTTGTACACAGAGCCCATACAGTGTCGGATGCTAGTAGTTTGCATAAAGAGCTTGCACATTTAAAGACAGTGTTCAGAGACAATGGATACTCTACCCCTCAAATTAACAGGGCAGTCCCAGTTAAAACCAAAACCCAAGAAGTGGATAAAGAAGAGAACGCGCCCGCTTGTTTTCCCTTCGTTGGAAATATTACCTTCAACATAGCAAGAATCCTTAGTAATTTTCAGGTGAAATTGGTTTTTCGTCTACGACGTAAGATTTCGGACATGCTTGGGTCAGTGAAGGATAACTTGTTACTGTCGGAGGCACGAATTTTCCAAATACCTTGCCAATATGATATGGTCTATATAAGACAAGCAACACGCACTGTAGAAGAACGCTGCACAGAACGTAAGCGTTGCACTCTCGTTTTGCAACACAGCTAGTCTGCAATTGCGGGACATTTTATCTCCAACAGACATTCAATGGAGTATGACGAAACATTAATTTTGGCCACAGTTAAATCAGTTAGGAAATCCATTATAAAAGAATCCGTTGAAATGCACATCGCGGAAAATGTAATGAACCGTAACGGCGGTTACCAAATGGATAATGCGTTGAATCCCGTTATCGCCGAGATTTGCTTCAGACGCTGCGTCTAGTGGCAACGCTGAAGACAGCTGCTCTTCGCAGTTCCACCAGCGTGGGCGCTGCTGCTAGGCGCTGTGGTCCATCTGTCATCGTCACTGTGACGCATGCGCGGCAGTGCTCTCTGCGCGCTATACAGGGACGAGAGGAGAACGTCTTCGTCAGTCTTCGGTGGCTCACCTGAAGACGGCTGTCAGGTGTCCTTTCGAAATATCGTTTAGTGAGGTTTACGACGACTGGCTGCAGTCCCGAAATCCTTTTGAACAAGGTTACAAGTGATCCATGATTTTTTTGCAGTTTTTTTGCATTTGAATAGCTCTTACTTTTCGAGTGTGCTGCATGTGTTGTTTTGACTGCAGAACATTCAGCGGAGCGACAGGCATACTTCCAATGCAGCGTAGGTAACTCTTTTGCCTTTTGTACTGTGATATACTGTACATAGCGTTCGCTGTTAGTGGGCTTGCAGTTTTGCCGAGGCATTCGTCGTGCGAAAACGTGCGCAGTTTATATCCTAGTTGCACAGTCGCAGTCAGGCCCAAGTGGTTCGAGTGTACCAACTGTACGAAAATGCCTGCGGTGCATACAGTAATAATGAAAGACTTTCACAAGAATAGGATTAGATTTAACTTACAATTTGATTGTGTCAAACCAAAGATAGCTGAGATCGATAACTAGCTGATTGTGAAACACGGCTTACGTAGAGATTATATACATGGATTTCAGTTTTATTTAATTGAGAAAGCAGCTTTTATTAATATCAACTCAGAATAAACATTCCAAAGACTTAAAGACGATACTACAGTAGTGGCTAATTTCGGGAGCCCATCAGGTAGGTGGAATGATTAAGATATCAACATCGCAGACTGGACTGGAATTACTGACCGGTAAGCTACATACGTTGCTTTTAAATGCCAGAGGAACACATTCAATCGGCATTGTTTGCATGTGGCCGGGTTTTCCAAATAAAACAAAGGAATTGGACAACGAATACCTACTTAAAATTTTTTCATGCTGGTCGATTGATCTGCACTGATTTACGATAACATGTTCCATGTCACATTATTGTGATAGGATTTCAGGCTCTGGCTACGTATGAACCCAAAATGTGAGCTGTATGGTTACACGTTCGTCACTTACGGGCACAATATACTCGCGGTAGTAGACTCCTTCAACTACCAATAGAGAGGAGCACGGAAGACACCACAAAATGATAATGGAAGCAACATTCTCAGCCGTAACCACCAGTTCCGTCCAACTAGTAAAACAGAAAAGCAAAACAACAGGCCACAGAGCAAACACGAAGATACATGGGCAAAGAAAACACGGGAAAGCCCCCTACGGCCATAGACGAATCATTAATGCATGGAAGAAATCTTATTTCTTGAGGTAGACGTTATCCCCACAGAATCATCTACTGATGATAAATTCCCGATAACCACAGAAACTCAAAATGGTGCAACCCCCGCCAATACATAAAACAAAGTCGTTAGACAATCCTTACGATGGTATGTCTTTCTCAAAACTAGATTCACACCAGAGATAGTCCAAATCTAAGCAAGACTTGTATTCAAAACAAGAGGTAAATTCCAAAGAACAGGACACAATGCAACCCAAAATTGGGAAATCAAATAGTAAACAAACTGAGAACACACATTCAATAGCTGAACCACAACAGAAAAATAAAATTGCTCCGTCGGACTTGCAGTATTACCAAAAAATTCCAGGGTCTGAAAGCGTGTCTGCTTAGACGACACTCATGAATACCGTTTAGCTACTATAAATGTAAGCAGAATGCCTTCTACTACAAAAAAATTCAATTATGGTAACAATTACGGGAAACAGATGTCGATGCCGCATTTTGCAGAAAGTATGCTCTCCTGACATTGAAGACGGCACTGGACTTTTCTCATTTACCAATATCGGACCACACGCTGTTACAGCGGTCCTATTCAGGTAAGGAATATCCTGCACACCTGTAGCCCAGCTCCCATGTAGATGTATCACTTATCAATAATTTGACATACACGTTGCACAAATTTATGTACTGTCTTAGTTGGGGGCTCGGAGCGAGAAAAATAATTCTTTAAAGTGCAGTTACCCCAGCCTCTCACACACTCAGGATGGCATAAGAGTATGGAGTGGACAATGTTAAATGCGTGACCGAACAATAGGGCCAAAGTTCTAACTTAAATTATTTCGTTAAACTGCAACCAGTTGCTAGAAAACTACAGTTGGTGGATGTGTGGCGCCAATGGCACACATTACAATCAGCCTTCACCAATGTCAAAGCTACCGCTATTAGTCATCTTGATAGAGTGTACGCCCACATGAAAATGCAGTCGGATAAAGTAGACTGTAAATTACTACTACTTAATTTCGCGGCTCCCTTCACCTGCCAGTCGCCCTCTGTGGCGTCAAACGCAACGACCTATTTACAGAGCCAGAAATTGATGGAGGATTACGCAAGCTGCCTAAGAGACGAAGAACTCCACCATAGGAAAGTACCACTTAATGGTAAATACGTTTCTTCCAGCCCAAGATTCAAAAGCGGAATTGAATTACGGCTTATTTGTGCTAAGCCGCCAAATTACCCAATTTACAAAAGGGTTGTACTTGGACGAAAACTCAATGGCAACGATTTACTAAGGAATATTATTTTACAGCGCTCAGACAACTATAGGAATATTCTAACTACCTATAGCAGAACCTACCACGTATCCGACAGTACACATCTAAGATTTTCCGTCTGAATAACATAGTTACCGCAGGATGAGCAATTAGATCCAGGGATACAACGTTACATTCCAATCAAACCCCATCCGTATGCCATGTAATCAGATAATACAAACAAGCCGATGAACTCACTTCCACTTTGGTGGCTCCACGAAACCCAGCTCGTATTACACAAACGGCAATTACAGCATATATGATTCAACACCTGAGCAGTTGCCCTGCTATACAAGTCCCGGTATGGCTTGTTCGATCATCTAACCATATGTAAAGGCTGGAGCAGGCAAACGTCAGACTTTTTCAACGATTCGACCTAGAACAACTAACACAAATCTCACAAAATGTTTCAGCTAATGAGCCGCATGAAGCAAGCGTTTTCCTTGCGATCCTGTATGTGAGGTTTCTGGCACTTAGAACCACAGCTCCTTTAGTTTTTTAATGAAGTTTTAAACAGCATATTTCTACCGGACACTTTCACTGATGGAACCGTCTTCCTTTTAACGAAGCAAGCCAAACCGACAATGTTGCAGCATTATCGACCTGTCGCGTGTCTTAACCTGGCTTCAAGCTGTAAACCAGGTCACTTAACGCACGGATGCAGACAGTCACCACCCTAATACCGGGAGAGAAACAACCAAGGGCGGTACTAAGTCGAGGCTGAGGTTCTTGCGATATACAGAGACGCAGTATCAATGACGTGACATGCGAACGCTTCTTTGGTCTTCGCCTTTTTGGCTTTTAAAAAAGTATTTGATACCATATAGTATTCATACCTAATACTGCGTCTACTGACTTAAGGTTTTCAGACCCACTTCTTTGAGATTGTAATGGGATGCCTCTTGTACACTCAAACCAGAATTAGGGTCAATCAGTCCCACACATTTCACGTAACTTTCCATCGACACCTGAGACTAGGATGCCTGCATCGACGACGCTACACGCATTAACCATCATCCACTTCTGGGACACGTCGATACCTCGACTTCGGGGACTTCATGTTGTCCAAACATAAATATGAAGTCCACGCTTATGTAGATGACATCAGTGTTATATTTGCTGGCGAAGATGTCATGTCCTTTCTTCATGAAGCCCATCGTCAGCCATCTTCACCTAAGAATGTTCTCGGCCACCCTGTACATGTTATTTCGTCCTCCTGAACTTAATTACTTTTCGAAAATATCTCATTAAGATCCTTTTGTGTGTGGTCAATGTACAGATTGTTTGCTCAGTTAGTGCCTACCTTTCATATTCTTTCGCTCTCGTAGTTCCATCAGCTTTCACTTTATGTTGTAGATGAACATTCACTTCCTCTATTTTCATCTCTGAGAATGTCTGAATTTCACATAGTATATGTGTACAATATGTTTTACAGAATTACCACTATAAATGTAGACTTTTCTTTCTTCATTATATCTTCTCATAAAAGTAATGCCACGCTCATTCCCACATTTCTCGGAAACTCACACAGATCTTCCTCATATTCGATTCAGATACTCCTACCCCACTTCTATAAATACTTTGTGTTAGTATTTTGCTACTGTGACTTGTTGTATTGATGTTTAAAAAAATGGCTCTAAGCACTGTGGGACTTAACATCTGAGCTCGTCAGTCCCCTACACTTAGAACTACTTAAACCTAACTAACATCACACATCCATGCCCGAGGCAGGATTCGAACCTGCAGCCGAAGCAGCATCGCGGTTCCGGACTGAAGCGCCTAGAACCGCTTGGCCATATTGATGTTTAGGTAGTTGGTTGATTTATTAGGGGGATTGGACCAAACAGCAAGGTCATCAGTCCCATTGGATTAGGGAAGGTTGGGGACGGCAGTCAGCAGTGCTCTTTCGAAGGAACGATCCCGGCGTTGGCCTGAAGGGATTTAGGGAAATAATGGGAATCTAAATGGGGATGGCCGGACACGGGTTTGTTCCGTCGTCCTCCCGAATGCGAGTCCACTATGCTAACCACTGCACCACAGTGATTAGGTAGCAATCACATTTTTTTTGTACCTGCATTAATGGGCTTTGGGATTATTACGTTCTTTTTAAAGTCAAAATATTTAGCATGGCCTTGTCTCGGTAAAACACATTTTATAATTCCCGGCTAAGTTTTCCGACGTCACCGAACGCAGTTACAAATTTTATTCACAGTAATTCATCATGAACATAAAATCCTAACACTGCATAATCGTCGAGTACAAAAATATTACAGCCGCAAAATTAATTACAAGAAGCGTTAGTAATCTATTTATGTACATGCTTAGATACATTCCATTCCATTTCATTATAGTCTGCTGCAGCAGTAGGTGAATAATTCAAACGAATAAATAGTCTCTTTTGCAGTTACTAATGGTTTCTTGTTTCCTATTAAACGTATCACATGGTTAGCATATCATCACATTGAAGCAATAAGAAAATAATTACCGATCAAAGACGTGAAACAAGCCAGCAGTGGCTCCCATACTGCTCAAAGGTGAGTGAATTTAAAGAGGTTTAAAACTTAGTTGATCGGAAGCCAAAAGAGTTTAGTATGGGATGCCATAAAACGGCGGTCGAAGACACCTTTGTCATAAACTACATGTGAATGTACGGGCATAATGAAGAGAGGTAAAAAGATAAATAGAGAAAACATTGAATATGAATAGCATGGAGGGAGGCAGGGAGAGGTGGGAATAAGATGTAAAAATAACAAGACAGAAGGTGTCACGGAATTAAAACACCATGCTAAAAGGAAGATCCGCTGCAGCGTTAGGTACACGTTTAGAACCATAAAACTGACGAAGGTGGAATTGCAGTGCCCTCATCGACTGCAAACATGGAAGTGGTACAGCGAGGTTCAGGACAGGAAACTGCGTGAGCTGAGGGCCAGCCTGTTGACGGCGCTGGAGAAGCGGTAATGCGAATAACGTCAAAGGGAATGGGGACAAAGGAGGGGAAGGGGCACGGGGCAGGAGAAGGGGAGGAAGTTAAACATACGAGGAACCTTATGTATTTGTATGAAGAAATAATGAAAAGAGGGGATAAAGGAGCTGGTAACAGAGGAAATGCAGTGACGTGAGGATCGTGTAAGATAGAAAGCCACGTTGTAATAAAGGTAAGCGAAACCTGTAATGCTGTAAGAGGATTATTTTTTCATATGCTTACAGTGCACCTCATCGTACATCGGTCAAATTGCACGAGCTCTTAAAATTAGATTTCTAGAACACCCTTCAGCTAGAAAGAGCGCGGTCAACAACAACTCGGCCTTTTCCGATCATCGCAAGAGCAGCGAGCATATTCAGCTTCCTCTAGACAAGTTGCAAATCCTCCACTACGCCTCGAAAGGAAAAAAAAGCTTCCAGTCTTTAAATAATTAGACATTTCCTAGTCCGTGAAACGGTGTGCTCTAGCAAACTCAACGGGCAGTTGATCACAAAAAATCAAACTTTTTACGATACTACACTTCTGGAATTTGAAATAAGAACACCGTGAATTCATTGTCCCAGGAAGGGGAAACTTTATTGACACATTCCTGGGGTCAGATACATCACATGATCACACTGACAGAACCACAGGCACATAGACACAGGCAACAGAGCATGCACAATGTCGGCACTAGTACAGTGTATATCCACCTTTCGCAGCAATGCAGGCTGCTATTCTCCCATGGAGACGATCGTAGAGATGCTGGATGTAGTCCTGTGGAACGGCTTGCCATGCCATTTCCACCTGGCGCCTCAGTTGGACCAGCGTTCGTGCTGGACGTGCAGACCGCGTGAGACGACGCTTCATCCAGTCCCAAACATGCTCAATGGAGGACAGATCCGGAGATCTTGCTGGCCAGGGCAGTTGACGTACACCTTCTAGAGCACGTTGGGTTGCACGGGATACATGCGGACGTGCATTGTCCTGTTGGAACAGCAAGTTCCCTTGCCGGTCTAGGAATGGTAGAACGATGGGTTCGATGACGGTTTGGATGTACAGTGCACTATTCAGTGTCCCCTCGACGATCACCAGTGGTGTACGGCCAGTGTAGGAGATCGCTCCCCACACCATGATGCCGGGTGTTGGCCCTGTGTGCCTCAGTCGTATGCAGTCCTGATTGTGGCGCTCACCTGCACGGCGCCAAACACGCATACGACCATCATTGGCACCAAGGCAGAAGCGACTCTCATCGCTGAAGACGACACGTCTCCATTCGTCCCTCCATTCACGCCTGTCGCGACTCCACTGGAGGCGGGCTGCACGATGTTGGGGCGTGAGCGGAAGACGGCCTAACGGTGTGCGGGACCGTAGCCCAGCTTCATGGAGAAGGTTGCGAATGGTCCTCGCCGATACCCCAGGAGCAACAGTGTCCCTAATTTGCTGGGAAGTGGCGGTGCGGTCCCCTACGGCACTGCGTAGGATCCTACGGTCTTGGCGTGCATCCGTGCGTCGCTGCGGTCCGGTCCCAGGTCGACGGGCACGTGCACCTTCCGCCGACCACTGGCGACAACATCAATGTACTGTGGAGACTTCACGCCCCACGTGTTGAGCAATTCGGCGGTACGTCCACCCGGCCTCCCGCATGCCCACTATACGCCCTCGCTCAAAGTCCGTCAACTGCACATACGGTTCACGTCCACGCTGTCGCGGCATGCTACCAGTGTTAAAGACTGCGATGGAGCTCCGTATGCCACGGCAAACTGGCTGACACTGACGGCGGCGGTGCACAAATGCTGCGCAGCTAGCGCCATTCGACGGCCAACACAGCGGTTCCTGGTGTGTCCGCTGTGCCGTGCGTGTGATCATTGCTTGTACAGCCCTCTCGCAGTGTCCGGAGCAAGTATGGTGGGTCTGACACACCGGTGTCAATGTGTTCTTTTTTCCATTTCCAGGAGTGTATATTATCCACCTTCTTTCCAAAATCAGATCCTCCTGTCCTCCGTCCCCACCACTCCCACCTACCGCCTACCACTTCCACTTATCCTACTTCCACATTAGAAGCAATTCCCTCACCCTTCTGCTCTTTCAACACTCACGATGCCTGTCTCTCCGTCCTTCTCAGGCCAAAATCTTTACTCTAACAGCACGACAGATTTCCCGATCTCTTATCACAATATTGCACTCTACGTTACGTAAATCTCTTTTACCCCCTCCCTCACATTTACTCATCTTTTCCCTATTCTTGGATATCAATACATAGAGTTACCTGGATATTTAACTTCATCCCCTTTTCCCACCCTGTCCCACTCCCCAGCCCCCTTTCCATGCCATCCCTTTACACGTCATTCATATCACTGCACCACTGCCGTACTGGCCATCAAATCACACAGTTCTCTGTACGTAACGGCACTGTACCCCATGAAATATATTCGCATTTGCGCATATGATGGAATGACGACAATAAACTTTGTGTCGAACTGTTACTCGAACCAGGATTTCCTGCTTATTTCGAGCAATCGTTTCGCCTTTAGGCTATCCGAGTACGACTCACAGCCACACCCAAAAATCCACATGTCACTAACAATTTCTCTGCAACCTGCACTCATACATTCATTATGTAGAGTCCCGTACAGGGGAGACAATTTAATTGAATGTCGCATGCCTGGTGTCAGCGGATGAATACGATATTGCAGTGTCTGTGTTGTTCAGAAGTAACATGCAAAGTTCCTTCAAACATGCACACATGTCCCAAGGAACAGGCAGTACAGTGACTATCACCGTTACAAAATACGTGCAATTAATTGGCCTCTGTGAATATGGATAACCTGCAGCTGCATAATGGAATGACGCCAATGAAAATTTGTGCCGGACCAGAATTCGAATCCGGATTTCCCCCTGATAGCGAGCGGTCGCTTTTCTATTAGGCTATCTTTTTCTTTTTCTCCAGTGGAATCCTGTCGGTGCCCAAACCGAGGGACTGAGTAAAGCAGGCAGTGGTCCACATCTCCCGTTCACTCCCTCAGGAGCCAAGGAAAGCGTGTGGAACGAGAAGTTGATGTAAGAAACATATCAATGAGACAAGGGTTGTATTTCTATTTTTGTTAATACCACCGCGCGTTGCAGGAGACTGACATCGCCAGGAGGAGGGAGCGTCAATTTGCACACTCGGTGCGACTATCGACGTATATTTTCTCGGGGAAGAACTTCCAGTGACCAGAGAATAATGGGTACTAAGGGTGGAAAATGCGTGGATCAGCTGCTAATTGTGGAACACCCTAACTCGGGGGGGAGGGGGGCGGGGGAGGTTAAGAATAACACTACTAAAATGATTAGAGTTAATTTATCCGTATTTTGGAATGAGGGCAACTGCAAAAATCAAGTTCATTTTTATCACCAGCGAACCAGTAGTAAACTGCATGTCCACAAATCCACTTCACAGAGATCGTCTTTGTTTGTGGGAAGCTCGAGTTGGGAAAGCGGAGCAGGTGAAGTGGTATCTGATGAGGAGTTGTACAGGTAATAAAGGCCAGCAAGTGTCGCCGATCGGCAATCAGCCTATGCTAGTCCGTGCCCAGAACATCATAGGCGACACACGTTGTGGCGTCTGCAAGGTGACTGCCGTGAAGGCGTGCCGGCATACATGATTTACAGAGACCGTAAGAGACTATCAACGCATATTTTCTCGGGGAAGAACATTCCAGACTAGACGTCAGTTATAAGATAAGGAGCGCACACTCCAATCGATGTGCGGATGCCTCCCTTGAATCATATTCGGTGTCCTGTTCTGCTGAACAAGGCCATAGATGAGCTCTAGGGAAAAAAGCGGTAGTAAAATAAGGGCGGCGGGACGTCTGAAGGCTGGGTAGGGTTCATAGAGAGCGTAGAGTGAGAGTCTCCAGCAGCAGACAGGTGAGGTACGTGGGAGAACGGGGCCACACCAGTCTGACAGTTGACGATAATGGCTATTGCTCTATCAGGACACGATACGAGTTTAAACCGCCCCTGCGCCACATCTGGCAGAGGGTCTCGTACCGGATCTTGAACTTCAGTCGGTGGCAAACGTACAAACACTGTGCTGCTAGTATTCGGCATTCCAAGGAGATAGCGGAATGGGGAATGTCTTTGCCACGTGAGGGATACGTGACATCAAATATACATTAACATACTGCGTCCGTTGCAGAAGACAGAGGGCTCGTAAATGATAGTCGAAGAGCCCAGTTCTTAACTGGGACAGTAGGCGACGACGGCTGAGGGCAATCGTGCACCGCAGATCACCCTTGAAATCGAGCCCTAAGAATCGGATAGTATCAGCTACACACAATGGAACAGCGCTGTCCTCAGGAAGCTCCGCACCTATAACCATAGGTCTCGATCTGTGGACATTTAGACAGCTGTCATAAGTGTCCCATGCCAAGGACTCCCTGCCTTCAGCACTGCTACGAAGAGCGAGGATGAGATCGTCTGCATAAGCACTGTAGCAAAAGACATAGCCACTGAGAGACATCCCACACAGGTGCTGAGAGAGGCTGCACATCAACGGTTTCATGGCGAAAGTAAACAACAGTGAAGATAGCGGGCAGCCTTGACGCACCACATGACGGATCAAGATGGGAAGAGTAAAAATACCATCGTAAAGGACACAGGGCGTCCCTCCTTGAAGGAGATGCGTTACGACGTAGACGGTAGTATCAGTGAGCCGTGGTAAAATTTGCTGTTTTGAAGAGCGCGCCGCAGCGTGTAGTGTAAAGCAATCGCGCTCCGTTTCTGGCGGTGGCGCCGCTGTGGCAATCGCAGGTTTGGTGTCTCCCTTCTGAGGAAAAGGGGAAAGGTTGCCTGTTCACATGCATTTAAGTGGCGCTATGAGCTCGCCAGGAGGTCAGTCAGTCGGAGGCAGCTGGTCAGCCAGGGCAATCTGTCAGTCTGGGCGAGTCTGGTCATTTGGTCAGCCAAGTTAGTCTGGGTCTGTCTCTCGTCCGCATTGGTGAGGCGGTTAGTGTCTGTCGGTCGTCCGGAGTGCTAGTATGTGTTAGGCCGCCAGTCTGCTCGAGTTTGCTAAGGCAATGGGCATTGGCGGTTGGTTCGATCGGTTGGTCGGTCGCGCACTGGGACACAAGATGTCTTGTCCGCCTGGAGCGTCGGCGCATGTGGGGTCACCACGTGAGTCCAGTGACCGTGCCCTATAGCGAGGCGTAGTGGCTTCGTGGCCAACACGATAGCAACAGGAGTCAACCCACGACATCGGTCTGACCGAGGCGAGCTGCGACGACGTTAGACGGGAGATCGGCGCGCCTTCCTGCGTCCGTTGAAGCGACTGGCAGCGGACGGTTCGGGAGAGCGTTTTGGGGGTGCTGCGCCAGGTCTTTGTCAGAAATCGCAGTTATTAGAAGTTAAGTGATTAGTGATATGTTGTTTCAGTTACTTGTTAAATTCTACTTGTGTTCTTGGTAAGTCTCTCGTCTCCAGCTTGCTCGTCTGTTTCTCGTCCGCATTTGTTAGGCAGTTAGGGTCTGTCTGTCTGTCGATCTGCCTTACGTTAATAGCTGCCTCTGTCATGTTTGTCGGATTCGGTGTTAACGAATTTATTGCTTAAGGGCTGAATTCTTGAAATATGTTTTTATCTTGCCGATCATCTTGCGAGGTGGTATATGCGTAATGTAGAGCATGTTGCACATTTTATGTAAGTCTGCATTTCATGGGTTTTATTTAAATAGTCATTTTAGGTTATAAGGTTACCATCCTTCCACCGTAAGAGCCCTTTAAAAAAATGCACTTCCTGTGGCAAATAATTTGAGTGTTGTACCATTTCCATCCCTCTTACGGGGTGCATAGTAGAAGTGTTTGTGTGAGTTGTTAAAATTTTTTTTGTTTAAAGTAATATGGTGTGTTGCAGATTTGCACCTGTGTACTCTTTCAGAGGTTATTGTGAGCGGTCATGACTACGGCCGTGTTGAAAGGGAGCAGGCAAGCTTCTCAGCCCGAAGGCTCCTACTGTTAGTATTGTTCTTTCTGCCTTAAAATAAAATTGTAACTTGATATTTAGAGGGTGCTTTTCTGCTTATAATTTTAAATCTGTTTTTGAAAAAGCTTTTAGGAATTAAATTCACATTTGTTAAAAGTAATTTCATTCTCCATCAGTTACTTCCTGGCAACTACTTCCAAGCTCACCTAGTGTGATTAAATCTGTTAATGTTCTTGATGAATTGCTAGTAAATAAAGTAAATTCTTTAAGAACAGATTATGAAAGTAAATTTACAGTTCAATCAGGATATTCCATATTGCGGAGCACCATATCCAGGTGGTAGTGATCGACGCAATCGAGAGCCTGGCTGAAGTCAAGATTGATCAAAAGCCCACGCACACGACTAGCTTCAGCAAGAGCGATTCTGTTTCGACAGCGACGGAGGCCAGTGCGGATGTTACTGGCACCCCCTGAGAGGTTTGATCAGGGGAAGCCACAAACCGGGCTGTTTGTTTACGCTATGCAACCAACAGCCGAGAAAAGATCTTCGTTTGGCTGTTGAGCAATGACAAGGGGTGATAATCGTATATCTGTGATGTAATCCGATTCTTGTGCATGGGAATGAGGAGACCATTGAATTAACCGTATGGGATCTGCACAACAGGCGATATAAGGTGTCGACAAATTCCCGTCCAAGTCTACTCCAGTACGGGACGAAATGTTCGATAAAACTCTAGTGGGTGGCCGTCAGGGCCAGGCGATTTGTCCTCCGTGACATCAGCTAGCGAATACCTCGTTACATCTCCAGGAACAGAGCCGAAAGAGAGTCGGGAGCCAAAAGCCAGTCGGGAGGCTGTAGCCATGTTGGCGGGGTGGTGACGTTGTGCAAAGTACAGCGTAACATAACGTACGGGTAGGGTAGACCCTATATCATACTGGGTATCTAAATGCTGTCCCTCATCTCTAGCAAGAACATTAAAGAAAGTATTCGTAATTATTATAACACTATCGGAGAACAGCGATCTTATAGTGATAAAATAATTTAAAAGCAGTGTTGGTCACCATCAAAACTGCTTTTAAATAAAATTAATGAAAGTCCACCGGTGGCGCCTTTCCGCTATCACGTGGTATATAGGCGGTCGCTCCTGCTCTAGCCTCTCGTGTGTGCGCGCACTGACCATTGCTCTTTCCAGGCGGCTTCGAGAGAAGGCTGTGAGCTGTCCCTTGGCACGATTCCCCATCGCCTGACGCTCTGACAAACGTGGCATCGTTGCGTAATTCCGGAGAACGGTGAAGCAGAAATCCAGGGTTCGTTCAGACGTTGATGATCCTTTAGCAACCAAACGTGAGAGGCATACCTCAGGCATCCGAGAGATAGACAACTGCATCAGTGAGCATACCGTCACGTAAGAGGCACGCTACCTTACTACCAGTGGGGGAAGAATGGAGATATTTGCTGTAAGGGATTGTGGAGCCCACGAAGCTGTAACATGCACCCCCTGAAGGAGATCAACGTCAACATCCGCAGTATGTAGCGTTTCATGAGTAATACCAGTTTATGGGACGCATCAACAGTATTTGACATCAACTGTGCCTATGCCAAAGTTTTTAGCTACCGTTACCAGGCATGTGGACGATGCAAACACACACGGGGAACTCTTGCTAGGTCCATGAGGAAGGGCAAGTCACTGTGACAGGCAGGGAGTCGACCTCAACAAAGGGGTCCCATCGCCCTGTACTGTTCCAGTATGTCCATCTGTAGAACATACGTTGTCCACCCAGCAGGCAGACATCTCGCCAGGCTAGTCCAGTGGAAAACTTTCACAGGAATGTCCACAGGTAACGTCAGACACAGAAAGGTGGTTAACGCCTCAGACAATTGAGGAGGAAGTTTGGTGTCCGTTGGTGGATGCTGACCAGAGACGGTGGCAGGAAGAGACGTCACGTCATCCAGTGGCAGGGCGTCGGAGGACAACGCATCATTAGTAGCATCTCATGCACACATCCAATGGAGTAGATTTCGGATGGGTACACGGTTCCCTCGTCAACCGTTGCTTCCTAGCATGCTGTTCCGTATCGGATGGCGGATGGCTGTTGAACGACATGTGTCAAGCCGGCAGAAAAGCGTAGGTTGGTGCAGCTCCATGATCAGCAACTATCGGGTCGGGACTGACTTCTTGTTGCTGCTGACGGTCATCGTCTGTTAGTACATCCGCTGGTGGCAGTCTAGGAGAGACAGATAGGTTGTCCATTGCGTTATCGAGAAGAATCGACGCGGGTGCCGTCTTATTCAGCGTGTGCCAAGCAGGCATCCCCGCCGCTGACGTGCGAAACAGATGTGACCCAGTGGGCGCCACTGGGAGACCGACGTCGTCACCGGTACCTGAAACAGTTGGCGTCGAACACATTCCAAAAGGACATGGCTTTCATGGTCACAACTTGAACAAGTGCGCGGCTGACCATCATACATGACTACAGCGCTACAACTGCCAATAACCAAGTAAAAAGCCCCGTAACTTCAATTTTTGTCTGGCGTACACCACAGAGGACACGGTAGGTTGTGAACGTCTTCCACGTTGCAGCTTCGTGACTGACGAAGCGGCCTAAGGTTTTAAGGGAGTTATCACAACATCCGACGGCGCCTCAAACTGGAGTTGGAAAACCCTCGACGTTCAGAGACCAAAACCAACGTGATAATCACGACAGCCCCTATATGGCCGTTAGAGTATTGGAACTTGAGCTCTGCCGCACAACGTCAACACACAGCTCTTCATTCGCCGTCTTGATGTACACAGTGCTATTAATTATCTAAAAATGAACCCCGAGATTGTCTTGCTGTGGGAATCGCACTTCGTCCCGCATAAAATACTCGAATTAATACGATTTAGGTCTTGAATTGTCCAAAGAAAGAGCTAATGTAATCGTGGCTTGGCGATAGGACAACGCCATTATGGTCGATGAATACGGACATGAAGACAAGCAGCAACGCTGAGGTAAACAAACGCGCGCTCGCTCCCAAGGAGCACAGCAGAAGAGATGCAAACAAGACGTGCTCGCCTCACCGAAGGCAGAATCGGTTACCCGAGCACAACTCAAGGCCAGACCCGAACATACATATGTCACCAATCATGTGATTGATTACCTGCAATCGTACATTTAATATGTATATTCCTGCGCAGAGCATACAGTTCAACAGAAAATCGCTTTCCCGGTAGATGGAAATGCCGTGTGGCTAGGGCCTCCCGTCGGGTAGACCGTTCACCTGGTGCAAGTCTTTCGAGTTGACGCCACTTCGGCGACCTTCGTGTCGATGGGGATGAAATGATGATGATGATGACAAGGACATCAAAACACCCAGTCCCTGAGTGGAGAAAAACTCCGACCCAGCCGGGAATCGAACCCGGGCCGGTAGGTATGACATTCCGTCGCGCTGGCCACTCAGCTACCAGGGGCGGACGCTTTCCCGGTGTCGACGGATAAAAACGAAGCTGCTGTGTAGGCACTGCTATACAGCCCCATCAGCCCTGTAGTAATAAGTTCTCTGAATGGAAGCAACAAGGTGGAAGGCTCGAGTCATTTGCAACACTGACAGGATGGCGATGGGAAGAGAATCCGAACACCCCTTAAGCCCACTAAATAACCGTGTCGACCCTGTGCTCATGCGGTACAAAGACATAAGAGAAAGAAAGACTCTACAGAATCTAGTTCGGAACACAACGTAGGCTTTACAACTGAAAATTATTATAAACATGGCAGTGCTGCGCAACCGCACTAGATTGGGTTGGAACAGAGGAGACACATATTAGCAACACAGGTAGCATGTAATAGCAAAATAATCAGAAAGTGTATGCAGATCCAAATCGTAACCAGCATACGAGGGTGAGTCAAATGAAAGCCTTGTAATAAAAAATCAAAATTTGGCGCCGTTAACCTGTAAGTTGGTAAGCGTGATACAAACAGCGTGCAGAATGACCTGTAGGTGGCAGCATAGTGCAGATGCACGCATACCGTCGCAGTATCAGAATAAAGATGGCCGCCCCACTTGCAACTTGCACCAGGGAAGAACAGCGTTCTGTTATTCGGTTTTTGCGTAGTGAGGGTGTGAAACCTATTGAAATTCATCGACGAATGAAGGTTCAGTACGGTGTTGCATGTTTGTCACAGCAGCAAGTCTACGAATGGAGTAGGAAGTTCGCAAATGGTGTGACTCCAGTGGAAGATGTTCCTCGTCCAGGTCAGGCACAATGAGGTGTGACTGCACATAACATTGCAGCAGTTGAAGCCATAGTGGAGGAAAACCGCCGAGTGACACTGTATGACATTGCAGCATTTTTACAGAATAGTCATTGGTCAGCACACCAAATTGTGCATAATGTGCTCCAGTTTCACAAAGTGTCTGGAAGATGGGTGCCACTGCAGCTGACTCCTGAATTGAGAGAACGACGTGTTGATCATTGTCAAGAACTTTTTCGGCGCTTTGAACGAGAAGGTGGTGCCTTCCTTGCAAAAATCGTTACTGGGGATGAAACCTGGCTTCACGTCCACCAACAGGAAAGGAAGAGCGCGAACAACGAATGGTGCCATTCCTCATCACCAAAACCAAAGAAGTTTCGAACAGAACCATCAGCAGGGAAGGTTATGCTGACTCTCTTTTGGCACGAAAAAGGCATCAAATTGGAGCATTACATGCCTAGAGGGACCACTGTCATCAGTGCATCATACACATATCTCCTAAAAAATCATCTGCTGCCTGCAATCAAACCAAAGCGACGTGGATTGCTGTCAGCAGGTGTTCTTTTACAACGTGACTATGCAAGGCCCCACACTGCCTGTACAACAGTTGCAACAATCATTGATCTGCATTTTGAGTGTCTCCCTCATCCACCATACTCACCAGACCTTGCCCCAAGTGCTTTCCATATGTTTCGACCACTCAAAGACGATATGGGAGGAAAGAAGTTCCGTTCTGATGAAGAGGTACGCCACGCGGCGCATGAGTGGTTGCACGGACTACCAAAAGAATTTTTTTCTAAAGGAATTTATGCACTTTGTAAGCGCTGGAGGACTTGCATTGAACATGGGGGAGATTATGTTCAAAAGTGATACAGCTTTGTACCACCTCTGCACAATAAATGATATTTAAAGAAATAGTTAAGGTTTTCATTTGATTCACTCTCGTATAAGCTTGGTTGTCGTAATCTAGGTTTAGAATCCAAGGACATAATCCATATCGTAAACAAGGGGAGCAACATCGTACGCAGATATTGTAACTTCACTTACAGAAGTAGTATGTACACATTGGGATACAAATAAGGAAGGCAGAGAGAACATTTTATTTACAACAATCCATCAATTGTTTTACAAGAATAACTAAGAAAGCACTTATGTGTGAATATTACACAAGCATTGCATCTAAATGCTTCAGATAATTACTTTAACAGTTATTGGATAAGTAGGAGATTTAAGTTATACGACATCATGTGTGTGACAACGACGACTGCGTCATATTTCTTTTGAAAACAGTTTTGAAAAAAAAACAAAAATAAGAAATGCTTAATACACATCACAATAGTATCTCTCCGAGTAGAGAGCAGCCCTATTGTGTCCGCCCTCTCATACACCCCAGCTATTGCAGGCGATTTGCCAGTACCGTGTAAGAGCGTGTAAACATCTGTAACTCTGAGACCAATAATGTCTCGGTCATCTCGTTCGAATACATATCGTTGTCGTAGGACATTATCCCAATAATGACACAACCACGTCACACCACATTACCATTGTAGACCAAAGTCACTTGGAAGACATTTGTGACCAATAAAGCCTCAGAAATATCTTGAGAAACATTGTATTCTCCTAAATATTTCTGGTCATACTGTGTCTTTGTAACGGCAGTTAGAAATACTATCTTGCAGAGCCGAATCCTTTATGCACTTTGAACGACCGTCCCTATGGAAGCTGACAGTTGACCATTTTTGAGATGGATGTGCCTTTGTTTTCTCTATCCCAGTATTTTGCCTAACTGAAGGAAATACCACACTGTGTGACTTGAACTTTGTGTAAAGCTTGTCAATAGTAAACGACGTTGATGGCAGATGTCAACATCCATAACATGTGCCCGGCATCTGAATCCCTGCATCATTTCTCTTCAGACTGAATAGTTTACGTTCAGAGACCGATGTGGTTTGGGACATCGTTCACTGTAACTGGTGAAGTTGAGCTGTCATAGTTTTATTGAGCATATGAATAGAATCCTCTCCTCTACTGATCAGCGAAATTTGTATATCATAGATCAGTGAAACAGATAATATCTGATAAACCACACAGACTACTCATTTACGTTATTATACATGCGGTATGAGATTTATCGCCAAACAACAGTGAAGCCTTGCCTTTGCTGTCATTGTATGGATAACGCGAAGACATAAGCAGGAATGTCTACCGAAAACTTTTAAGTAAGTAATTGGATTCCAGTAATACAAATACCATCATCATAGTACGTTATTCTTCAGATTCATGTGCATAATTCTTGGTTTGTAGATAAATTATTTCATTTTAACACTTTTTGCATAAGTAGAACAATCTGTCTTTCGACCATTTGCCGAAAACAACATTTAAAGTATTTTTATTCCATTCAGAAGAAGCGGGATTCAAATGCCTATCAATGCATCTAGGTTTATGTTTTACATGTTACGCCTTTCTCAGTGACGTATAATATTAGGAAGATAGGAAGGTTGTATGACAACAGATAATTCCTTTCTGCATCTTTGTCATCTGTTTTTCAACTCGAAGTTAAACTCTGATCTTTTTCTATCTTCCTTACTACCATCTTTCTTCTTCCTTCACTCAACATTTCATATCATGTCACAACCGACGATCTAAGAGTTCCAATATACTGTGTTACCGAAATGAAACTGGTAGAACGAAGCAGTATTTTTCATTATATCGTACCCTGACATTAATTCATTTCGTCTGCCAGTTTACAGGATAGGGAGGAGGTTAGAGCTTAACGTCACGTCGACAACGAGATCATTAGAGACGGAGCACAAGCTCGGATTAGGGAAGGTTGAGGAAGGAAATAGGCCGTGCCCTTTCAGAGGAACCATCCTGGCATTGCCGGGCGCGATTTAGGGAAGCCACGGAAAACCTAAATCAGGACGGCCAGACACGGGTTTCAACCTCAGAACATATGTTATCTCTTTGTTCCTACACACACACACACACACACACACATGCTCTACTAAATTTGTGGACTTACGAAAATCATCATTGTACAGCTCAAGCTAGACCTCCGTGGTTGTTTAAGATTTATGTGCGAACTGAAATTATAGATAGATCCGTCAATTCTCTATGCGTGTTGCTGATGTTGTCTATGATAGCTTTATACAGAATACCCTACCAGATTGTTACAGGATGTGCATCTTCAAATAAGAGAAAGCAATGTAGACACATTGTTCGGCATGGGTGACAGACCAACCCATTTCCATGGCCTCCACGGCTTACTTCATTTCGTTTTGTTGTGATATCTGAGGTAACAATGTGTTTATGTACAAGACACTACTGATGAAGTGACACTTCACCAACATGTTATGGAAGGCTATGTGTTTCAGGAGACATTAGAAACGATTCAGTAGCACAACATACGATCTGACGAATATTTATATCTCTAGAAACTAGCGGAGGGCCCTTTGATTTCGGTTACGAATTACTGATTTATGAACTTCGTAAAATGTTCTTTCATTAATAGCTTAAAAACGAAGGGATCTCGGGCACACAGAGATTACTTCATTTTTAGTTGTCAAGGATGTCCCCAAAAATTTGTAAATGTTCTGAGCGCATAAAGATACATAGAACAATAGTGTCTCCCGCCAAGTACGAGGGCCTGGTGATAAATTTCGCCTGAAGCCAACATTACATAACTGTTGTGCGTTTTCTTCTTCAAGACAATTCTCAGTCACATTCTGCATGGGCAATTAAGATGCTCGTGCATCGTTTTCGATTGGAAATGTTTGGTTACCCACAATACAGCCCGTAATTGTCTCTATCTTAGTTTCATCTCTGCTCACACGAAGCGCTGGCTGTGAAGACAACATTTTGGCACAGACAGCGAGCTGTAGGCCAGGGTAAAGCAATGGCGAAAAGCACTGGCGGCTGCCCTCTATAACGAGAGTATTGGAAAGTTGGTACAACGCTATGACAACCGTCTAAGTCGGATCGGCGACTATGGAGATAAGTAGGTGGAAGTTGTAGCTAACTGTTGCAAATAAAACAGTTTTGATTTTCACTGTGGTTTCCATTTCGCGACCTATCGTTCCTTACTTTCCGAATAGCCCACGTATAACTAAGAATTGTTGCCTACGAATTCCGTTTTCAGCGGTAAAACTCTTGCGCGAAAATGTGCACTATAATGAGCACATCCAAGCTCTGATCTATATTTCCGCAATAAATAATAAAACTCTCCGCAAGTTAGAGCTGCATAGAGGTCGGACGTCCTTAATATCAGTTAACAGTGTCTCTTGCTTGAGGGGACACACATAGCATGGTTGACATTTAGTTCAGATTGCCACTACGTCTTACGTAGAATTAAAGAAATAGAAATATGTTAATAGTCAATTACCCGTCTAAATTCATTATCAACGTGTTTGTATGGAAGTTGTGGGCTTAACGGGTTTAAAGATATTCCATAAAACAATAAAAATATTGTTTACCTTCGATTTAGATTGTACTTGAATATTATAGTGAACGGTCTATGTATTATTTTGTGTGTAAGTATATCTGTTGCACCTCGAAACACTGAAGCTGAAGCGAAACTCTTTCATGCGCTGTGTCTCAAGCAGATGTCCTGTTAGTAAACTGAATTAGATTTATGAGAGTACTTGAGGTTTATCTTTACCCAGTGACACATGCACAGATATGTTTTGTCACTTTTGGACAGCACTTGAGATAACAAGCGGAATAACGTAATGGTTGCTCTGAAAACAACCGTAAAACTTTAACTGCTAACTGTGTGACACAACGCAATTGGATACACGCCGTAGAAATAAACTTACTATTGAGAGGGAAGGAGTATGTCCTTGTCCTAGCCTTCTATTTCAACGATGACTCACAGAGTATAATGAGAGATTTAAAGTATATTAAGGCAGCGTTTAGGGTATCTCTACAGGTTGTACTAAACCACTACGGCCACTATTTTATACGCAGCACAGTACTTTGAGATAAGGAATTAACGGTCTGCAATTAATATTTGGTTTTTATTGACATGAAAACTTACAACTTACGGCAATAATTTAACTTGAAACCAAATGTTCAACCCAGTGAGAAAAAGTAATAAAGCATGAATTGAAACGGCTCGTTTTTGTTTTACGCACACTTTCGAACATTTCTGTGGTATCTGTGATTGATTTTAGTATGAGATAAGCAGCTTAGATCCTAAAAAAACGCAGAAAAACAAAGGCCATAGTAATGCGAATCGACGATCGTGCTCCCACGGGACAGTACCTTCCCTTCAAAAATGTAGCCACTGTTCAAGAGCCCAATAAAATTTATCCAATGAGCATGATGTGTTTTAGTGTTTAACCACATAGACTCACATACATTATAAGTACTCTGTAAAACACTGTGACAGCGTATCCCGAAGGAAGACCACGGTAATACACACCATTCAAATGGGGTGGCAGGAAATGATGTCCTGTTAGTTGGTCTTGCCTAGAAGTTGACAAAGATTTTATGTTAATCTCAGAGTGAATTATTCATTTTCGGTATTCATTTTCGTCACTTTAGTGATGGCTACTGAGAACACTGCAACTAGCGATCTTCACTTTGAACGTTTACCAGAATCTTAAGTTGTTGATGTAATGTGTCATTCTCTCACGATGGTAAAATAATAAAAAATTACTTTTTCGCTCTTCATGTGTTATTTCAGAGTACCCAAACTAGTTTCCTCCATGAATTATTTACTTTTGACGTCCTATGTGTGGTACTCATATGTATGGAATATTGTAAACCACCTATGATATTGAAGAACATTGAACGTCATTTAAGAGCTCACTGAATGTATAGCACAATGACAGAAACACATATTAAAGTTTCTTCTATCGACCGAAGTTGCACAGTGCTGAGACATTGGAGGAGGATGGGAGGACGACGGTTCAAATCACAGAGCGTCCCTTTAGATTTGGGTGTCCCCTGATTTCCCGAAATCACTAAAGGCGTGTGGCAGGATAATTCCTATGAAAGGGACGGTCGATTTCCTTCCCCACTGTGCTCAATTTCTACTGATTCTAAAATTGTTCAAATGGCTCAAGGCACTATGGGACTCAACGTCTGAGGTCATCAGTCCCCTAGACTTAGAACTACTTAAACCTAACGAACCTAAGGACATCATACACATCCATGCCAAAGGCAGGATTCGAATCTACGACCGTTGCAGCAGCGCGGTTCCCGAATGAAGCCCCTAGAACCGTTCGGCCACTCTACTGATTCTAGAACGCAACATGTTGCTCCTAAGGGAAAAGAAATCGACAGGTTTGAAGATTGATTTCGGGAGTAACCCAGGGGAGAGTTCAATGGCTGTTACTGTCTACAGCTTTCATATAAGAACTATTGGGTAAATTCGCAAGTACCATGATGCTATTCGATTATGACTTTGCTGTCTATAGGAAGGCAGCAACTCAGGAAGACTGCAGCAAAATACGAGAAGACTGCAAAGCATCGAAGACTGATACGGGGACTGGCAGTTGACCATGAACGCACAGGGGTAGAACAAAAACATGAAACACCAAAAATACAACAATTGACATTTTCTAAACCAATATTACGTAAGTTTTTGTAATACACTTCTTATACTTTACATGAATGTCTTTTCAAGGTCTAATGACTTTTAATGTCCCAAAATCTGTAGACTCCTAAAAATGACAGATTAATCTGTTGAAACCGATAAAGCAAAGTAGAAGGTTAACAGCAGTCACAGAAAGAAAAAGAAAAATAATTATTTTACAGCGAGGTGAATTAATAAGAAGCTCAAAGAAGAAAACGCTCTCATCACTAAATCAGATAAAGGCAGTTCTTACATCATCTTGTAAGAGGAGGACTATGTGAATAAAACTAAGGCTAATTTTTTGATAACTTTCACACTATTAGCAAGAGCCCCACTGCTGCCTTCACTATAGAACTTAAAAGAGGACTTTCATTCCCGTAATTCTCTCTTCCCGCCTAGCTTACTAAAGATGAATCCTACGACATCAGGTTTAGGACTGCAGGTTACGGTTCATAAAAGTGATTGACCTATTCATTCAGTCGTTAATGGACTAGGTAACACTGCCTATTTCGTGTCCAAGAAATCACTGTTTCTTCTCAAGAAATACAATAACTCTGTGAAAAAAAGAAATAAACTTTTTCTTCTGGGATATACTTACATCTTTTGTTATTACAAATCTTTGCAGATACATTCTAATAGAAGAAACGATCGATATATCGAAGACAGTCACAAAGCACGAGGAATTTAAGTCAAACGAAATTAAAGAATTTATAAGATTTTTGAGAATCATTGTACACTAGAACCACCTCGCCGGGCGTTGTGGCCGAGCGGTTCTAGGCGCTTCCGCCCGGAACCGCGCTGCTGCAACGGTCGCAGGTTCAAATCCTGCCTCGGGCATGGATGTGTGTGATGTCCTTAGGTTAGTTAGGTTTAAGTAGTTCTAATTCTAGGGGACTGGTGACCTCAGATGTGAAGTTCCATCGTGCTCAGAGCCATTTGAACCATTTTCGAGAACCACTTCAGTTTCAGTCTCAGTTTAATCAACAAGATGAACTCTTGCTAAGTGGGAACTGCCTCACTTGATTTCTTGCTGACGTTTTCATTAATAGTTTTGAAATACCTCGCCCTAGCTAATGGAATTTCTTCATAGAGAGGCTGTGCTGATGATACTATCAATACATTAAAAGGACTTGTGAATGACGTCACATCATGCAGTGAGTCCCTGTACTGTATACACTCTAAAATGAAATTTAAATATGAAATAGAAAATAAGCTTAATGAAATTAGCTTTCTCAACCGGAAACTTCGTCTTTTATAAGGAAAAATTACCTTTGACATTTACAGAAAATCCACCACAACAGGAAACATCATTCACGCTTCTCCTTATCACTCCATAAAACACAGATCGATATTCTTTTTCTCCATGATCGCCTGCATTATTGAGCTCCAGCTAACACCTTCTTCTACTGCTACCGAATTTAATAACTTCAAACATGTAGTGGTCAAAGAAGAATATAAAAAAAGCCATGTACAGAAACATTATAAAAATAAGAACAATAAGAACATAACTTTCTCTATCCTCAGTGAAAATGCCCTTATTTTTTGTAAATTTGTGATAAGTTCCTAAGGGACCAAACTGCTGAGGTTATCGGTCCCTAGGCCAGAGGGAGGACTCGAACCTCCGACGGGAGCGTGGGGAAGGGGGAGAGGGAGGGGGGAGCCGCGCGAACCGTTGCAAGGCCCCCAAGACCACGTGTGTATCCCGAGCGGCTGAAATGGCCTTACCTGTAATAAATACACTACAATACTAAATGTAGGTGACAATTCATATTGTACAATTAATTTGTCTGAAAATATGACAGTGCAATGTCCTTGATCACCGATAACGTAACTAAGTTGCTATTTCGACATAATGAGAAACATCTAAATGACGAATGTGTCAGATTTGCGGTATGTATAATACACTGCGATATACGTCCGAGTTTTTATATAGGACAGACAGGGAGGATATTTAAGAACTTTTTCATTAGTACTTGCTCAACAAACGTGCGAGAGTTCGTAGCAGTCAAATTCTGCAGAACATGTCAAAATAAAACGCTCTTATTCCTCCTTCTTTGCTTAACATGGATATTTTGCATTTAGTTGACAAGGGCTACAAAGCGAACATATTAGAAACGTTTGAAACATGTAAACATTGCTACCTAACTTCAAAATATTTGTTAAACGATAAGCTTACATTGAAAAATATGTACCATAATGACTGTATAGTATCTCTTATAAAATGTGAATATTACTCCACTCCTTTTAGATATTAGAACTATGCATCATGTTTTTAGCAGTATATATAACTTCTTTATGTACTGTAGTTGTGCTTTTATACTTTGTTACACTTGTTCCTTGCTACTAATACAACAACGTAACTTTTGAGCATAATTGAGTTTCGTTTACTGTAAGTTATCTGCGTGTTGATCTGTGTTTATAATGATCATATATGAATGTACATTTTTGGACATGTCATGACATTATGATTCTGTGACGAAGATACTGACATTAGCTAAAGCAATACTAAGAAAATATTTCTGAATCAGTTCTTACGCTCTACGTAAATGTATGGCCAAGTTCTAATGATTTATAATATCCACAATTTTGTATGCTTCTGAGGATGATAAATGAATCTATTGAAACAGATAATTCGAAATAAAAATGTCTATGCAACTGACGACTGAATTTTATTCTGCAACTAGCCGAGTACCTGGCGTCATCAGGATATATATATATTACCATCTTCTATTAGTCCACCCCCACCTTCTTCCCTCTCTCTGTCCCACAACTCCTTCACCAATTCTCTGTCTATCTCCTCCAACCTCGCATTCTGTCCATCTGCTTCTCCTCCTCTCTCTGTCCATCTGCTCCTCCCCTCTCTGTCAGTCTGCTCCTTCCACCTCTGTTCATTTCCTCCTCCCCCCGCTAAATCCATCTCTCTTTATCCATTTCTTCCTCCCCCATCCCACTCTCCATCTCCTCCTCCCCCTCCCGCTGTCTGTGTCCATCTCTCCCCTCTCACTTTCCTTCTCCTCCTCTTCTCTATCTATGCCCAACTCCTCCTCTCCCCTCTCTCTGTCCATCCCTCCTCTTCCCTTTCTCCGACCATTCCTTTTCCCTCCTTTTGTTTTCTTCTACCCCGTCCTCTATCTACCTATCTTTTCCTTACACTGTTTCTGTCCATCTCCATCTCTTTCCTTTCTCTGTCCATCTCCTCCTCTTTCGTCTCTCTGTCGATTTGCGCCTACCTATCTCTGTCCATCCCCTCCTCCTCCTCCTCCTCCTAGCTGTGCCTATCTCCTTCTCCCCTTTCTGTCCATCCACCTCTTCATCCGCCCTTCTCTCTCCACGTTATCACACTCACCCCAACAGGAGACTGGTGTATCTTACCCCTGCAGAATTCCTTTCCAGATTGTAGGTAATACGTGCACCAGATTCGATTGAAATCGCTCTAGGGATTTGGGATGATATTTTTATCTGTGGCTTTGCCCGCATACACACATGTCAGATACATTTCACTTATACTTAGCATATTTCACGTGAATTCTTCATTTTTACGCAGCTCAATTTTCATAACGTCCTACCTCGTGAACTGTGTCCTGTACAATAATGTAACTTTAGGGGCATATCTAGTGGTATATGCAGCTACTGTCTGCGAAAAGTGTTATGAACAGAGTCAGTAGTAAAGAAGTAGGACACCAAAACGTCATGCGTGATGCGGCAATTTTTCACGCATTGCAGTATTGGCTGTCATATGTCTTGAACTGTGTGTTGATGCTTGGGTGACAATTATTGAACTAAATGAAATTAACGTAAATTAGCTACAAACTACGGCGTGCACACGCTTTATTCAACATGTAAACATCACTAAAGATATTCGGATTTAGGTTATGACATGTTCGATATACCTGCCATCATTGGCGATGATGTGGCGCAGATGAATAGCGAAATTCTGCATGACCGGCTGAAGTGTCGGAACATCGTTGCTGTCGATGACTTCCTAAATGGCTGTCTTCAGCTCAGCATTGGTTTAGAGTTATTGCTGTACACATAGCTTTTAATATAGCCCCACAAAAAGGGGTCGCATGTGTTCAGATCTGGAGAATGTGGATGCCAATCGAAGCCTACGCCAGTGTCCTCTGGGTACCACACGGCACCGATTATTCCGTGACTGGACGCTGCACACCATACAGTCACCCGTTCAGGCTGAAGAGACTTCTCGATCGCGAAATGTGGATTCTCAGCCTCCAAATGCACCAATTTTGCTTATTGACGAACCCAAACAAATGAAAGTGGGCTTCGTCGCTAAGCCAAATCATACTAATTCCCATCATACCCCGCGGTGATCCGTGCAGTTTGAACGGCCTAACGCAAACCGTTCAGAAGTTATGACGACTTTATTTCGTATAGTTCAGTAATTGTTATCTTGTATATTTTTGTAGGTACACTCAACGGAATATGTGAATTCTGGGCTGTGATATGTGTTGTGAATAGAGACACTACCAAAGAAGTAATAAATTAAAAAATTAAAAGGTCATCCACAATGCTGCAGTTTTTCACGCATCTCAATGTTTATGACGTTATATCTCCTGAACTGTGTGTTGTAGAGTCATACATTTTTATAGATAGCTTTACATCTACATCTACATGGTAACTCTGCAATTAACACTTAAGTGCCTGGCAGAGGGTTCATCGAACAATTTTCATACTACTTCTCTACCACTCCATTCTCGAATGACACGTGGGAAAAATGAACACCTAAATCTTTCCGTTCGAGCTCTGATTTATCTTATTTTATTACGATGATCGTTTATCCCTACGTAGGTGGGTGTCAACAAACTACTTTCACATTCAGAAGAGAAAATTGGTGATTGAAATTTCTTAAATAGATCTCGCTGTAAAGAAAATCGCCTTTGTTTCAGTGACTACCACCCCAACTCGCGTATCATATCAGTGACACTCTCACTCCTATTGCGCGAAAACACGAAACTAGCTGCCCTTCTTTGCACTTTTTCGATGTCCTCCGTCATCCTACCTGGTAAGCATCCCACACCGCGCAGCAATATTCCAGCACAGAATTGACAAGTGTAATGTAGGCTGTCTCTTTAGTGGCCTTGTCTTGTCGCATCTTCTAAGTTTTCTGCCAACAAGGCTCAGTCTTTGTTTCGCCTTCCCCACAATATTATCTATGTGGTCTTTCCAATTTAAGTTGCTCGTAATCGTAATTCCGAGGTATTTAGTTGAATTGACAGCCCTTAGATTAGTGCGCTTTAGCGTATACCCAAAATCTATCGGATTTCTTTTAGTACCCATGTGGATGACCTCGCACTTTCCTTTCTTTAGTGCCAATTGCCACGTTCCGCACCGTATAGAAATTCCGTCTAGATCATTTTGTAATTGGAACTGATCGTCTGATGATTTTACTAGACGGTAAATTACAGCGTCATGGGCAAACAATCTAAGTGGGCTGCTCAGATTATCACCTAGATCATTTATGTAAATCAGGAACAGCAGAGGGCCTATGACACTACCTTGCGGAACGACAGATATCACTCTTGTTCTACTCGATGATTTACCGCCTATCACTACGAACTCTGACCTCTGTGACAGGAAATCACGAATTCAGTCACACGACTGAGACCATATGCACGCAATTTGATTAATAGTCGCTTGCGAGGAACTGTTTCAAAACCTTCTGGAAATCTAGGAATTTGGAATCAAACTGAGATCCTTGTCGACAGCTCTCATTACTTCACGGGAATAAAGAGCTAGCTGTTTTGCACAGGAACGATATTTTCTGAATCCGTGTTGGTTATGTATCAATAAGTTATTTTCTTCAAGGTGAGTCATAATGTTCGATTACAGTATATGCTCCTAAATCCTACTGCAAATTGAGGTCAGTGATATGGGTCTGTAATTCAATGGGTTACTCCTATTTCTTTTCTTGAATATTGGTGTGACCCCTGCTACTTTCCAGTCCTTAGGAACAGACCTTTCGTCAAGTGAGCGGTTGTATATGATTGCTAAGAAAGGTGCTATTGTGTCTGCATACTCTGAAGGGAACCTGATTGGTATACCATATGGACCAGAAGACTTGCCTTTTTCATGTTTAGTTGTTTCGCAACACCTAAGGTATCTACTTTTATGTCACGCATGCTAACAGCTGTTCTGGTTTCAAAGTCTGGAATATTTACTTCGTCTTCTTTCATGAAGGAATTACGGAAACCGTATTTCGTAACTCCGCTTTAGTGGCACCATCTTTGGTAACATTCCCATCGCTGTCGCGCAGTGACGGTATTGACTGTTTTTTGCCACTGGTGTACTTAACATACGACCAGAACTTTTTCTGGTTTTCTACCATATTTTGAGACAATGTTTCATTGTGGAAACTATTAAAACCATCTCGAATTGACATCCGTCCTAAATTTCTTGCTTCCGTGAAACTTAACTAGTCTTGGGGACTTTTGGAATTGGCATGCTTTTTTCGTTGCTTCTGCAACAGTGTTTGTGGATTAGTCCCGCATCTTATTAACTTATGCAGTATGAATCTATCTATTGCTGTCGATACTGTATCTTTGAATTTGAGCCATATCTGGTCTACACTTACATAATTAGCTAGGAAGGAATGGAGACTCTCTCTTAGCGGCATATGTGAATACTGCCTGTGAATTTTTTTCTCCTTTTTTTGGGGACAGAGTTCATTGCAGAGAAGTAATAAATTTAAACATCATGCAAGATATGTCAGTTATTCACGCATCTCAATGTTTATGATATCGTATCTCCTGATCTCTGTGTCCTACAGAGATATAACTTTGTAGGTACATTGAGGTACGTACAGTATGTGGATGGTGTCGGCGAAATTTGTTGTGAAGAGAGTCAGTAGCAAGGAAGTAATTAATTTAAACTTCTCACATGACGCGGCAGTTTTCCATGAATCTCCGTGTTTATGACGTAATGTCTCTTGAACTATGAGTCGTGCCACAATATAATCTCCCACGTACATTCAGTAATATGTATGTGAATCTTGTGTGCAAAATGAGTCATGAATACAATTTACAATAAAGAAGCAATAAATTAAAACATAATAACTGATGCGGTAATTCTATTGCATGAACAGCAGAAAGGTACTGACCGATAAACTTTTGTTCCTCTCATCATTTTATGGAGGTTGCTAGAGAGAAAGTCTCGTAATGGTTTGAAATCATGTGTAAAGTTTATTACAAGTCACTAAGTGTTCCCATTCTCAAATACCGGATGAATAAAATTTGCGAATTCGTGCGTCATATGCTACACTACTTTTTCATCCCACCCTCCGGCCTATTGATAGGTACCTTGTTCTTACCCCACACCTATTGTTTACAGAAAGTAATTAATACGTTTACCGAGCTTGGAAGAGTGGAACGTCCATATATAAGGTGCCATTAATATCGTCCCTGCTCTTAACCTCGCCCCCATAGGAACTTCTGGTTTCCGCAGTTGGTAAAAAATGTTTAACTGTGCGTACATGCGTAAGCTCTGTTCATTGTATTGTTGAGAAGAGTTGTTGTGTAGAGCACATTTAACTTGGGTGTGCGAAGGAAAATAATTTCTTTATACTGAGGTAGCCGGCCGCTGTGGTCGAGCGGTTCTAGGCGCTTCCGTCCGAAACTGCGATGCTGCTACGGTCGCAGGTTCGAATCCTGCCTCGGGCATGGATGTGTGTAATGTCCTTAGGTCAGTTAGGTTTACGTAGTTCTAAGTCTAGGGGACTGATGACCTCAGATGTTAAGTTCCATAGTCCTCAGAGGCATTTAAATTTTTTATACTGAGGTGAGTTAGTGTAGCAGTCAAATTAGTAACTTGCAATTCCCAGTGTGAGCACTAATTTGATTTCAAATATTGGGCTGTATTTCAGTCGTGTGTTGCAATTTCTGGCATGTCGTCGGTATAGTCAAGGGTTTGGCATATGTTTCTGTAGTCAATATAATAAATTTGGGGATGTTCGTAATTTCGTCCCCTATGAAGTTCCTATATCCTACCCGGGGACGAAATTTGGAACTATTGCTAAACACAGATTTTATTTACTATTTACAAAGGTTACTTCACTTTCTTAAAATTCAGAGGGAGAGAAATGAATGAGTTGCACCAAATAATTAGTTTATTATCAAGAAACATGCTGTTTATCTACAAAGGCATAAAAGTTCATATGGTACACATCTTTGGAAGGCTGAAAAGACTTGAATAAATTGTTCATTCATGACAGTCAAATGAATCACAATAGCGAAAATACCCGGCAATGTTAGAAAGGAATAATATATTGAAACTAATTGCACTTTACAGAATTTATATAAGGGGTGAAGTTACGAATACATTTTTTGTATTTCTGTTTTTGCAGCGTTAACTTTTATGTCAAATACTGGTTTTAGTATATGACAAAATTTAAATGTAACTCGCCTTCAAGTGGAGTATAAATTGAGGAATATATACAATAATTTGTAGCCTTTTCCGCAATCTCAGGACTTATGCAGGTCCTAACGTACTAAGATGATGAACTTCGGGCTCTCTACCTTACATACCTACATACGTACATACATACATAGATATATACATGTATCCGTTTTTTTTGTTGATATGGATATACACTGCTGAGAAAATAATAGCTATTAACAGTATGCAGTCGTCTCGAAATAGATAAATACAGATCCTGTATGGTTGTCAAGGGCATCTAATACCATTCTACCTCGAAAACAATGGCAGGTTCAGCAACGATGAACGAAGAAGACAGCGATCAGTGCACTCTTCTCTCCAAAGTAGACCACTGATGCTCAGTGAAGTTGAAATATGGTGCCAAGGAGACATGCGACAATTCATCCTAGACGAAGCGCGCTATGTGAACAGGAGACCTGTCGTCTTGGAACGCAGCATAACCATTGAGGAACAAAGATTTTAGCTTGGAATGGACCTGATCACCCAAAATCGTCACATAATCCTTGGTAGTAATGCGATCCTGCACAGCAGTCATAGGGCCCATGGAATACCACGATATGGTGGCCCAGATCATCACGGAACCCCATCATGTCTCACTCTTGCGAGTTAAATTCGGCGAGAAGTTGGAAACAATGTGGAATAATACTAGTCAGAGTAAATGAAATTCTTCCATTAGTCCGTTGTCCAGGTTTAATGGCTTCGGCACCATGTTTTCCGTTACGTACCGTTGCATCTCTGATGAGTTGTTTCGAATTCCCTCTCGTCTTGTAAGTTCCTGCTTATGGATCTCCCTCCGAGAGAATGACGAGAGTAAAAATTTGTGCTGGACTGGGACTCGAATTCGGATTTCCCGTTTTAGGCAACTGGTTGCCTTGACGACTTTGAATATCCATACACGACTTTGGGCCAGACCCGAACTACGTTCCTGCCTCACAACTTTTACCAGTACACACATTATGTAATTCCCGTACAGGGGTGGAAATATTGACTGAAGGCGCTGCCTGGTATAGGCAGATAAATGCGATATTGCAGTGCCCGTGTCGTTAAGAAGAACGATGCAATGTTCCTTCGGGAATGCGTGCTTGTCCCAACGGTCATTGCATCGTTCTTCTTAACGACACGGGCACTGCAATGTCACACCGATGATTGAGTATGGCTCATCAGTGTGGGAACCTTACTATGATGGACTGATTGAAGAGATGGAGAAGATCAAACGAAGCATTGCACGTTTCTTACTGGAATCGTTTAGTAAGCGTTGGGCGATATGCAGATGCTTAAAAAGCTACAGTTGCAGTCAAATGTAGAGGAGTTGTGCATCTTTGAGAATTTACCGCTTAATTTGGGAGACCGTTGTTTCGAAGAACAGTTGCGTAATGTAGTACTATTTCCCACCTACATCTCGCCAAAATGAGAGGATAGAGCTCCTATGGAGGACTAGCAACAGTGGTTTTGCCCACAAAACATTCGCGAGTGGAACAGGGAAGCACAGAAATCATAGTGGTGGCGGAAGTACCATTCACCGCACCCCCTGAGGCGGTTTGCAGACGACAGACACGCAGTGGGTGGACAAAAATATCGAAATACAAAGAACACAACACACTACCATGCCTAATGCTGTGTAGGAAGCCCGTTGACAATCAAAACAGCTTCCAGTCGTCTCTGAATGGGCAGCTTCATGTCCTGTATCGTCTTAAAGAGAATCTTATATTATTCGTCCTGCAAAATAGTGCCAAGTTTAGGTAACGGTGGTGGAGGTGTGTATCGAGCATGCAACGTTTTCTTTAAAGTGGGCCACAAAAACTCGATAATATTAAGATCTAGTGGCTGGTGGCCAGGGGGGATGCGACAATTCATCCTCACGCTCACAAAACGAGTCCTGGACGATGTCAGCTGTGTAAACAGGGGCTCTGTCGTCTTGGAACACACTATCACCATAGAGGAACAATGTACCATGGGATGAATCTGATCACCCAAATTCGTCAAATTCGTCATATATTCCTCATCAATGGTGCAGCTTTGCTCAGAACCCATGGGCCCATGGATTACGGCGGCATGTTTCACTTTGCGAGAAGTAAATTCGTCCAGAAGTTCGAAATACTGCTCCATAGTACAAGTTTTATAGCTTTGAAACAAGGTTTACTGTTTACGGGCATCTGCATCACTGATGAGTGGTCTTCGAATTCCAACTCTTCCTGCAGTTCCCTCATTCAGAAGATACCTTCTTGTTGTTTTCGTACTGGCAGGATTCGCAAGTGTGAAATTCAGTTCTGCAGCGGCATTAGCAGTTTTCGTCCGCTTATTTTTGGTCACAATCCTCTTCAATCAGCGTCAGTTACAATCGCTCAACAATTAATTTCGTTGGCAGTGTGACTCAGGAGATGGTGTTTCTCCGTTGTCTCTGTATGTGGTGTAATTCTTCGATATGGTACCTCTCGAAACGCGAAACACTTCGGCTCTCTTTGTTACGGTAGCAACCGCCGTAGGAGCACCAGTAATAGACCTACACGCGAATGCACTGAGCTTCGACGTAACACACTCACAATTACACAGAACACTGTTTTGAACATGACTGAGATATACAACGTATTCAGGACATTCCTAGATGGCGTTCGCGATCAAATGCAACAACGTAACCAGTAGATTTGCGTAGTCTCTGCATTTAGGATCATCCATCTCACGATGTTTTTATATTTCTGTCCATTCTCTGTAAATGTAGATATAGACGCAGACACTGCCTTCAACGTGATGTATTTTCCTTGACGATATTTATAGGTGATGAAGCAATATTTCTGCTGAAAATTTATCATTAAAGTTTTTTTGTGTGGGATCGCTGAAAAGTAGCATAACACACTTACCAAATAAAGTAAATCCTTTTTTGTGGCTGTGAGTGGATGTCTACCTCGTACACTGAGAAAATTACTTAGTTGATATTAATCAGTCAGTTTTTTCGATAAGTGTTAATACAAACTTTATACCAGTGAATACCACACCGTAAACACATTTTACTGCACTTTTCTTTCATCGGCAGAGCCCTTCATGGCATTTGCAATCAATGGAGACGCAGTTGCTGTGTCTTAAAACCTGTTAAGTAACTCTACCGCCGGAACATAAATAAGACGATCACAAAGCTAAATTTTATTTTCTGGAATGTTTACTGAGCTATCTCGCAGCGTGGTATTCTAAGGGAACTTGTGGCTCATTAAACTGATGAAAAGTGTATCCTAACCATGCTTAAGCCCTTTCACAGTTGTTTAACCGTATCTTAGCCTAGCGCCTCGGTGCTTGAGCGTACGAGCGGCACCTACGTTTATCGGTTGCTTACGCCATAAGACAGGTTACTTAAAAATAACATTCTTCCGTCCATTGACATAATACATATACGAATCCCTAAAATTGTACATACTTATATAGTACAAATATGTACCGTTACGAATCGATAAATTAGTATGTAATTCTTTAAGCGATAGTTCATTGCATCTTTCACAATTCAATAAACTTTTTTTTTTTTAATGTTCGATTATAGACATTCAGCAGAACAAAGGAGGCCTTTTGAGACGCAGAATCTTGATTGAAAACCACGAGCTAAGTGTGCACATCACATGAACATAAATGGAGAACAATTCACTGGAAGTCGATTTCGTATGACTGTTTACTGTTTATGTGACAATATTTACTAATAAAGGGAACTCATTTGCTGCACAGATAAAATTACTGTCATCCGTAAAATTTAAATATTCCGGGGAAAAGTTGGAAAGTTAATATGAACATATTCTATGAATCACAATAGGTCGAAAATAGGTATAATTAGCGACATACCTCCTGACTGAAATGAAGTATTTACCGACATCGCTTTTCATAGAATACGCCGTGTGCAATTGAAAGCAGTAAACAATTCCCCATTGCATTCGATTTCAAATCCGTGAGAGCAACGGATGCTTGTTGGATCCATGTTACGGTAGGCAGTTCACAAAAATTCACCTTCAGCCATTTAATCTATTGTCATAGCGAACGAAAAGACTCTATCACAGTTTCTGCAACATTAGTCCTTCTTAAGCGAATTGTAGACCGGCAATAAAGCAAAGTGAAAAAAAAGGTTCAAATGGCTCTGAGCACTATGGGACTCAACATTTGAGGTCATCAGTCCCCTAGAATTTAGAACTAGTTAAACCTAACCAACCTCAGGACATCACACACATCCATGCCCGAGGCAGGATTCGAACCTGCGACCGTAGCAGTTGCGCGGTTCCCGACTGAGCGCCTAGAACCGCTCCGCCACCGCAGCCGGCGAAAGCAAAGTGAAAAGCAAGGGGAAAAATACATTATACAGGATAATATATCTTTCTACTTTTACGAATATTGATTTTCATCGTTTTCAAAATATGTTGCGAGAACTTTCTTCACCAGGGTATCTGTGAATACCGATTTTCTGTACAAAGAACGTTTTACACGATAAGATGACTCCCGATACGAATGTGCCACTGAAAAACGAGAGGATATAACTGTTGTGAATGATGTTGCAGAAAGTGGGCTGAATTCATTCAGGTCTAGAGCAACATTGTCAAAAAAACCAAACCGAAAAATAGTTCGTTTTGCACATTATTATTTGAGACCCTACAAAATACGTAGTTGCTATTACATCTTCTCATTGAGAGAAATAAAGTTCAGTGGTCATCGATTCGAATTACCTTTTGATTCTACACAAATGAAAGTTGAAAATGATTATTGTAAATAAAAACGTTTCTCAGATTGAAAATCTGTGAATTATAGAAAGTAAACTTGATGTTTCTCAAATTTTTCGTGTTGGTTTTCTGTTTTAATTCCTCGAGTGAATTTTCCAGTAATATGTGTCAAAACGATTTTAAACAACTGCAGGGTTTGCTCGAATACCTACATATATTGATCTCGTGATATACAGGTATCCAATGGAGATAAGGAGGAATACAATGCGTTTTAACGGAAATAGGTCTTGCAGATAGTTTGTTCCATCATCAAGGCGTTTGAGGGCCGTCTAGACTTTGTTGGACTGACAAGAAATTTTTCGCAGACTCCTTTTGTCAACTGAAACAAAAGGAGGGCTTGAGACAAGCAAAATTCTAACTTCCAAAAACTTACATAAGTAAGGGTCACCCTAGTGCGCAGTCGCAATCTCTCCCGACAAGCATGCTATTTCCCTGAGGGGCTCCATTACCAGCCTAACGTAGGAGCTCCCAATGACTAGCATAACCACCCTATGCATTCGTCGGGTTTGGGTAGGAAACTCGGCCACTGCCCCAAGGAGGGTATCACGCGCTGGCTCAGAAATGTTATCAACAGTAGGTAGCACCTTGTGTCAGTTGCTAAGGCGTAAGGAATTAGCCGTGCGTGCAGTTCCCACTTTTGCCTTCCGCCCAGAGATAACGAACGCATTACTATCTGCCACTCACTCTCGAGTGAAGACAGACCAGCCACATATTGATTATCAGAAATCACAGCGACAATCGAGTCGTTAGGGGATTCCAACCAACCTAAAGTTTTGCAATCCTCGTCTCCGGCACTCGCTGCAGGTTTCAGCAGTTCTCAGGACCCCGTTGACCGTGGCCGACGCACTTTCCAGCTGTTTGCGGACAGCGGCCAATTCCCCTTGTGTCTCCACAAAAGCACAGTCCCTATCCATATTTTACTGTGTACAAATCTGTATGAGGTCTCAAAAAGTACTAACAAAGCAGTCTGGACTAACTGAGCAGAACCTCGCAAACATGTCTGTGAGTTTAAAAACATACTTCAGTGTAGTTATTGTCTCAGAATAAAATTATCATTTCTGATCATCTCGTTATGTATTTCTTTTAGTCACTTTATGAACTATATTGTAGCAGCTCTTTTTGTGTATGGGCCAAGTTTCATCGGGCTATGTTACTTAGCACTGCCACCTCAAGCAAAACCCATTTTCATCCTGAAGTCTGGCACAGCAGTGTATAAGAAGAAACGGCACACTACAAGATACTAATCATAGCACGTTCAAGGCAATAAATGCTACGTGAAAAAGTAAAGGCAATGTTGATGAGGCCAACGTGTGTGCGAGAAAGACTCTGCCATATGCGAAACAGAGAATTTCAAAGGGATTCAAATTGTTAACATTACACCCGTCTACATTTAAGTGGTCATATTGACCGCAACACGGTGTTAGTGTCACATGATTGCCACTACCCTATTTAAAGGTTACAGACGCTATGTAAATTCTGTCTTTGCATCTCTTTCTTAGCGATGTAACAGTGGCTGGTCTGAGAGTAAGTAGTAATACTTGTCTCCATATTCGGTTGTATTTTTGAAATAATGGATTTAATAGTTTCGTATAGAAATCAAAATGGCGAACCTGTATAGTAATCCTGTACTCCAGTAGAGGTAGGCTAGCTGGACCACTACTGAGTGAAACACAATGTATCTTCAGTATGCTGCCAATACGTTAACAGCTCTCTTCCAACGAGTGATTACTGTTGTACAGACTACTAACTTATAGTAAGACGATAGTAAGTGCCGTTTAGCTCAATCACACTTTCATGGTACATCAGTACAAAATATAAATCCTATACAAATGTAAATCCACGTTGCATTGTAGCCATCACAGGCTCTAACGTTCTGTGTAGTTAATACAGCAGCACACTTTTCTTTCCTTAGATGTTAGCTGGATTCACCAGTTTCTGCTATTGAAACTTACCGAACCAATTACAACCGTAAGCACTACCTGTGTCAGAGAGAGAGAGAGAGTGAGAGTGAGAGGGGGGGGGGGGAAGCCGGCATATGGCTTGCTATAGCCTAAGAGCGTATGTTTGGCGCAACATATGGCATTCGTATATACAAAATCCATAAGAGTACGAAGGGGTGGAGATCTCTTCTGAACAGCACTTTGCAAAGCATCCTAGATATACCCGAGAATGTTCATGTCTTAGGAGTTTGGTGGCCAGGGAAAGTGTTTAAACTCCAAAGAGAGAAGGGATGCAGGTGATCAGACAGAATGATTACGTACGTATCTCCTGTCAGAGTTGTATCTAGACGTATCAAGGGTCCCATATCAAACCAACTGCGCGCGCCTCACACAACTTCCACCAGCTTGAACCGTCCCATACTGACATACTGGGTACATGGATTCATGAGATTGTCTCCGTACCTCTACACGTCTATCCATTCGATACAATTTGAAACGAGACTCGTCCGACCAGGCAATATGTCTCCAGTCACGAACAGTTCAGTGTCGGTGTTGAAGGGGCCCAGGCGAGGAACAAAGCCTTGTGTCGTGCGGTCATCAGTGGTATACGAGTGGACCTTCGGCTCCGAAAGCCCGTATCGAAGATGTTTCGTTGAATTCTTCTCACGCTGACACTTTTTGATGGCCCAGCACTGCGGAGAGGTTGCACTTCTGTCACGTTGAACGATTCTCTTCAGTCGTTGTTTGTCCCGTACTTGTAGTATGCTGTTTCTGACCGCAGCGATGTCGGAGATTTGATGTTTTACCGGGTTCTAGACATTCACGGTACACTCGTGAAATGGACGTACTGGAAAATGCCCATTTCATCGCTACCTCGGAGATGATGTGTCCCATCGCTCGTGCCCCGAATATAACACCACTTTCATACTCACTTAAATCTGGATAACCTGCAGAGTTGACCACAAATCCGTAGGAGTAGAAGGGGGTGGAGATCTTTTCTGAACAGCACGCTGCAATACATCACAGGCACGCTCAATAATGTTCATGTCTGGGACGTTTGGTGGACAGCGGAAGTGTTTAAGCACAGAAGGGTGTTCCTGGAGCCACTCTGTAGGAATTCTGGACGTGTTGGGTGTCACATTCTACCAGAGTTGGTCATATACTGCGCCAGACACTTGTTGCCTTATATAGGCGTTGCCGACAGAAGCGCCTGCCTGTTTACATATCTCTGTATTTGAATACGCATGCCAATAAGAGCTTCTTTGGGGCTTCAGTGTATATTTCCGTGAGCTGTGTTTCGTGTGGTGTGGCATAGTGGTTAGCATTTGTGGCAGGCCTGTGGCAGGTTGTAGGTTGAAACTTGACTGCCAGTAACTATTTCTTATTTAGAATTTGTCATTTTTCGAAGATTATGTGCCGCGTGGGATTAGTCGAGTGGTCTGAGGCGCTGCAGTCATGGACTGTGCGGGTGGTCCCGGTGGAGGTTCGAGCCCTCCCTCGGGCATGGGTGGATGTGTTTGTCCTTAGGATAATTTAGGTTAAGTAGTGTGTAAGCTTAGGGACTGATGAACATAAGATTTCATACACTTCTGAACTTTTTTTTTAAGATTATGTATGTATATTCTTCGGATATTCGCTGTTTATGCAGATACCATCGTTCTGGAATACTGGAAGTGTGTCTACATAAGGTGGCAATGTTTAGTGGAAACTTAGTGTACTTCAAGATACACTGTGGCCCTAATTATGCAGTGTAAAAGCCGCGATCTACACGTACAGGATTAGAAATATGAGCAATGTATCGTCTCCTCGGTTCGTATATTCAGAAACGAATGGATTCCAAGTTAGCAGTAAGTCAGCTGTACATCAGGCAACTGTAAGTGTTATCCAGAGACGGCGGTCTGGAACTGACGAAGTGGCTAAAAGGATTCGACTGAGTCGCCAAACTGTGGAAGACCTCCATGACCTCGTCTTCCACTATGCCAGGTATTGACGGACGATATACAGCATTTTATGGCAACCAGAAGTTTAGGACCCAATAAGAATGTGATAGCAGACTTCAATTTCAAGACAATACGACAGCGGGTAACAGAGAATGTTGAAAAAGCGGGGTATCGAACTTTAGCACCAGTCACTGCCATAAACTGAATGAGCCAAGAAGAGTGGACTCAACCAACTTGGACTTAACGCTGCAGGCATCAAAAGGCAACGCAGTACATGACCAATGAAGTGGACTGACAAGGCAGCCAGTCCACAGTGACGGGTAGCCGATAGAAAGGCACGCGTACACACTCACGCCGACGGGCGTCAATTCTGGAACAGGATAACTATTGAATGGTAGCAAGAAAAGTACGTAGCTGCTTTATACTTAACTTTATTATTTGATGACTACAGCATTCTTCTTGAGACATTTATACTGTAACTCTCAAAGTGGGTAAGGCTAATGGCGCCTTGCTAGGTCGTAGCCATGGACTTAGCAGAAGGCTGTTCTAACTGGCTCTCGGCAAATGAGAGGAAGGCTTCGTCCGTATGGTCGCTAGCAATCTCCTCGTACAACTGGGGCGAGTGCTGTCTCGTCTCTCGACACCTGCCTTGTGGTGGCGCTAGGTCTGCGATCACACAGTGGCGACACGCGGGTCCGACATGTACTAAATGGACCGCGGCCGATTTAACCTACCACCTAGCAAGTGTGGTGTCTGGCGGTGACACCACAACCAACTCTGGTACTATCAACTCCCGACGGTCTCTATGAGTTTAAAACTATGTCGTTTGGACTATTGCCCCAATTAGGCAGCGTAAAAGTAGCGTTCTACCAGTACAGGAACAGATATACAATCAATGTATCGTCCCCTCGGTTCGTAAATTCAGAAACGAATGGATTCAAAGTTACCAGTAAGTCAGCTGTACACAGACAGATGGACAACCTTCTTCGACACATTAAATATCGGTGCGCACATCGGCGAATGCAGAAATGGAGGGAGCCGCTAGGAAGAAGAGCCGCCTGCAGACGATTAACCCAAATCAACGGTACAGAGAAGGAAATGCGACAGACTGAGTATGGACAGGACAATAGACGAGGGCGAGGACAGACAACCTTTCGACAACGAGGCGCTCAGCGAAGCAGTCGCCACAGTGATGACAACAAGATCAAGAATAGCGGAGAGAAAAATTAAAGACGCAACTACAAAGAGTAACCGTGTGACATGCAAGGTAGTTATCGAACAGTGCTAGCACGGCGAAGACCGATTCATAGGTATCAAGCGCAATTTTTTTTATGTGTGGTTGCAGGTGAAGCGTTTTCACCTTTGTCGAACTTGCTGCCTGTGTGTTAGGTATGGGAGAGATTTCAGACTTTGCTTATTACGCTTTAGTTACAGGCGTTGGGCACACATAGGGTTTCTTTTGCATGTAGGGATGGTGGGTGTACGTTTTATTTTATTCTTGTCTTTCTTTTTTCTGCCATGATTTGTAATTGAGTTGAGATTATTTAGTGTCTTGCAGGTGCAACTCCATCGTCTGCCAGGATAGATCGTGTCACTTTATATTTGTGCCAACGCTGGGGAAGGACTGTGTCCGCAATCGCTAACTGATGTGTGGCTTGACGTAGAGTGTCAATCTTGTCAAAAAGCTTTTGAGGTTTTTCCTTCACTTTTTGGGGCAGGTACTTTTCGTGGAGTGCATTGTGGAGTTCCTTTGTCCTTATCCTCTAGTGTGCTCTGTGGATCTATTAGAGATATTTGTTTTACTTGACTTGGAGCTTCTTGAAATTTGTATCGTATGTTGTGCATCAGTAGGTCACTCCATAGAGCAGTGTGGGCTGCACTGTGGCTCGGTAGAGTCTCTTGTTCCTGCCAACATTCAGATCCGTATTCTTAAAGACAGGGGTAAGAGGTCTTAACATAGTAATCTTGCTTTCTTCTTTTCTGCGACGTGATAGGTGAAGAGTAGTTTCATGTTCAGGTAAACCGCCAGGTATTCTACCACTGTGAACCAAGGTATATTTTGGTTTCCGATTTGGAGCATCGTAAGGATGACTGGTCGGCATCTTGTGAAAACTATGGTCAGGTTGATGGTAATCTTGTGCAGATGTCCCCATCGTTCCCTGAGATCCAGTTGTCGTTGAATCCTCGTAATCACTTGAACTAATTTTCTGTCTCTTGTTAAAAACATAGTATCGTCAACATAGAGGCTAACTGTCATTTGTGGAACTGTAGGTATGTCGTTGATATAGACATTGAAAAGTGCGCCGGTCACGGTGGCCGAGCGGTTCTAGGCGCTTCAGTCCGGAACCGCGCGACTGCTACGGTCGCAGGTTCGAATCCTGCCTCGGGCATGGATGTGTGTGATGTCCTTAGGTTAGTTAGGTTTAAGTAGTTCTAAGTTCTAGAGGACTGATGACCTCAGATGTTAAGTCCCATAGTGCTCAGAGCCATTTATTTTTAAAGTGCTGGCGAGATTAAAGATCCCCGTGGGATACCGGCATGGACTGATTTCTTGGCAGTGTTCTTGTCGTCGATGAACACATGCAATTCCCTATCTCGAAGAAAATTATCAAATAGTTTTACGAAGCAGTCGTTTATGGTGGTGTTCTGGTTTAGCTTAACAATGAAGTTCTCACGCCGTACTTTATCGTAAGCTTTCTCGTGGTCCAACAATACTCCAGTTGTCGAATATCATTTATTTAAGTTGTCTTGTAAGATTTCGGTAAAATCTGGAGGAGTGGAAATACGGCGGAGAGTTTACTTTGGAATCAGAACCGTCCCGGTCAAATCACGTTGTCCCTTATCATAGTGTCTTGTAGTCTCTAGAGCAATACCCGTTCGAAGGACTTCCCAAGTGTTGGTAGAATAGTGGTCAGGCGGTAACTGATCGGAAGGGTGAGATTCCTCCCAAGTTTCGGCAGTGGCACCGTCTTCCACGCCTGTGAGAAGTAGCCATGGTGCACACATCTGTTAATTCTTGTGATTAGGACCAGCGACTTCCTGGGAAGATGTTTTAAGTCTTTATTGGTGACGAAGTCGTGTCCCGGCTTGTTGTTGGCCGGTTTACGGATGAGTTGCTTAATTTCCGCTGGAATTGCGTTGCGGCATTACGGCTGATGAGAAGTGCTGTCAATATCTGCTCCTCTTAGCACAGGACTTTGTCATCCTTTGCCGGTGGCTGTGGAGCTGCCATCTGATGCTAAAATGCGTCGACATAGAGTTTTGTTTCTGACAGTGGGTCATATATCAGACCATCTGCGACACGTACTGCTCGTTTTGGTAGGTTTCGGTGACAGAGGTTCGTCACCACTTGCCACTCGTCTCGCGTTAATAGCATGCAGTCATACATCTTGGATTCCCGGACTTCCTGACGCCATTCTATGACACATTTTATGGAACTCCCTCTTCAGATGGTACACAGGTCTTCTGTACTCAGGATTCCTAAAGCGGATCCAACGTCTCTGGAAATAATTTCATTGTGTTTTGACGACCTGAAAACGTGGGGGAAACGCCTCACAGTTGACGTCTGGTTCAAAAATTCGTGTTGTTGATCTGCGTTTCGCGGTTTGGATTTTAGCCGTTAACGTCTGTACCGCTGTGCAATGGTGGCCCTTGATGAAACGTCTTGAGTTGGCGAAACGTTGTTGTCAACAAAACGCTAAAATTGTGGCCGTGTGCTATGTGGCGGCAGCTGGATGCGTGCCTTCTCCAGTATTCCAGTGTACCGTCAAGTTATCTGACGATAAGTCACTGATCACCCGCTACTGGAGGTTGACACTGACATTCTTGAGAACCGTTATATCAAGGACGTCTGCTTCCTGATGGGCGAAAGGTCACACTCTCGTGTGGTCCCACGGACCGATCACAATAATGATAAGGTCCTCTTCTGGATCGAATAATTCTTGTCGATTTGGATTTGTTTTTCTCGCATTCCAAGCTGTGAGCTTGCTGTGTAGGTCACCTACCAACAGTAACCTGTCGAAACGATCGAAGAGGTCACATACGTCTTCAGGTAATGTCAGCACCGTTAACGTCTGTACCGCTGTGCCAATGGCGACGCTCGATGAGGCGTCCTGAGTTGGCCGAGCCTTGTTGTCAAGAAAATGCTGAAATTGTGGCTAGTCGGTCTGTCTTGTGATAAGTGCCGGCAGTGAGATACGTGCGGAGGTATGTAGCAACAGACATGATGGTTCCTATGGCTGTGGCGGTAGTGACCGCCGTAACTTCCAATTGTAATAGCCTTGGAAGTTGTTCCTCGTGATGACGAATTTCCTTTTTCACTAGACTAGCAGTCCCCCTCCTCTTTGACCGGCCCCATTTGTATCGTGCACGTGGAGTCTCCACTTTCGGAGCTGCGTCGACCCCTTTAAACATGTCGCCGAAATGAGAACAGCTTCTATCCTGCGGCGTGTCCAGAAATTCATTACTTCTGTCGTCTTTGTTTTGACATTATTCCCGTTCCATATGCAGATCTTGAGGTGCGTTTGGTGGCGTCTGTGGTTCATTCTAGGGCAAAACGAATGCTGTGATGGCATTCTCTACCAGTGCGAAAACGGTGCTTGGTTTTGATGCAGTGAGGTCAGTAGTGAAGTGATATCTGCGATGGCTGGTGTGATGGGGCCCTTGGGGAACGTTGCTGGTTCTCTGGGGGGTCGTAAAAGACGTGGGGACGCCGCGTAGCCGTACGTCCGTGAACGTCGTTGTCGTTGCGAGTCAGGTTGTTATTGCTACTTGTGGAGCCAGGTACAGTTTCACCTTTTCGGTCACTGTCAAGGCTTGTCGCTGGATGTTGTCGTAATGCTCCTGCCTGGTATTTTTGATGACAAAGTGTAAGTAGGCTGTTTAGGTTTTCTTATTGGTAACGCCACGTAGCGCTCTATATGAAGATCACTGGCTGTGTTGTGTGCAGCCTGTGGCTGGTTTGCATTGTTGTTTGCCATTGTGGTGTTGGGCAGCTGGATGTGAACAGCGCGTAGTGTTGCGCAGTTGGAGGTGAGCCGCCAGCAGTGGTGGATGTGTGGAAGTGAGATGGCGGATTTTTGAGAGCTTGTGATCTGGACGTGTGTCCATCAGGAACAGTACATTTGTAAGAAGGGATGTCATGAACTGCTAAATATATTATGACTTTTGAACACTATTCGGGTAAATACATTGTTTGTTCTCTATCAAAATCTTTCATTTGCTAACTATGCCTATCAGTAGTTAGTGCCTTCAGTAGTTTGAATCTTTTATTTAGCTAGCAGTATTCGCGCTCGCTGTATTTCAGTAGTTTAACTAACAAAGATTTTTGTGAGGTAAGTGATTTGTGAAACGTATAGGTTAATTTAGTCAAGGCCATTCTCTTGTAGGGATTATTGAAAGTCAGATTGCGTTGTGCTAAAAAGTATTGTGTGTCAGTTTAAGCACAGTCATGTATAATTTTTCTAACGGGACGTTTCAAAAGGTCTTTTGAAGTGGTAGCTAAAGGGTGGGCTTCACTTTATGTTGTGCTCCCCAAAAGCGCTTGATCGTTTGATATATTGATATATTTCGCCCGCAAGCTAAGTCACGATATGGTTCTTTCCTCAGTTGGGGCATGCAGGTTTCTATTTTTTTGTAATAGACTGATTTATGATGGCCGCGGCATCGGACACACCTCGGTGGGAGGCAGAAGTAATTCACTCTGATTTCTCACCATATTCATAGTTTACACTGAACTGGACCGTCCATGGAGCTGTTGGTTTCTACACCCACTGTCGTGTAGAGAAGATTCTTCAGATCGCAGTTCTAATTGTTGTCATTCCTCTTATGTAGCCATCGGCAATAAACTGATTGTGGGACGAGTTTCTTTGTTTTATCGCCCCTCTTGTAGTACTGATATTCATCGATGACGTTGTAGCCTTCTATTCTTAGTCCTTTGAGCACTTCTTTCTCAAGATGTGTTCTGGTAGACGTTTAATGCCGACCTTGAGCTCATTATCCTTCTGAGATTGATGAATAAAGAAATTGACTTGGCGAAAATGGACATGGATTGTTGCCGGTCTGTGAATGTGTGGAAGTGCTATTTTATTCTGTCCCGCTGATAAATGGCCTTCAGACTACCGACGAGAGGCGTGCTGAGCGCCTTGTCGAGTTCAAGGTAATCCATTGTATGGTAAATTGTCACCGGTAGTACCACAGGTGGTTTGAGGTGGTTGGTTTCTTGTAGTTCAGTGTCAGCTCCTTCTTCTGGTTCTTGGGTATATCTGGGTAGTGCCTCTGGGGGCGAAATCGATTGGCATCGGTTCGTCATCTCTATCTCGTCAACGCGTCGTTTGCATGAGTTATGTGTAGGTCTTCTGCACTCTTTCCTGTGGTGCCTCTTATACTGGACAGTAGTAAAGCCATCATCTTGTTCTCTGAATTCCGTAACATCGTTGTCAGGGAACTGTTGGTACATCTCATCTCCTCCTCTTTCTGTCGTGAATGGTTGGCGATCGTCATTAGGGAACGGTTCCTCTTGCTACTGTTCTTGTAGTGAGCTAGAGGGTGACAAAATATGGTTTGGAGGTAGAGCTGTATAGTTTTCTACGGTGAATGGCGCAGAGACCGCACCAGACCTCCATCGTGAAGTGCATTCTGTTGTCGTTTTCGGATTGCGTCTTGTTGTCCTCCACCATGCGGCGGCTCCGATCGAAGAAACCGGCTGAGTTTACTACTCGTCCGCGTCGGTCGCAGGTTCCTTCTCTGGTGTTACTGTTGTGTTGTTGTTGAGGAGAATTGTTTCACGCGCTACCTGCGATGATAGGTAGGTGTGTCGTGGGTCTCTCAAAAACCGTAGCCGTTGCCGGACCTATCATACTCGAGAGTCCTCCCGCCTTTGTCCTGGTCATCGTAAGTGAAGTGGCCGGTGGGGCTGGCGGCGGGGTGAAACCCCCGATCGGCGATCGGCAGCTGCCTCGGTCGCGCACCCTCCCCTGCTCTTCCTCTGCGGCAATGCGAACTCGACTACAACGTGTACCTGACGCTGTCCTGTTAAAGCGCGAGCACTGCACTGGGTGGCTACGTGCTGTGCGGCTGTCTAAATACCGGCTGCAAGGAACGGTACTGCCTGCGCACTCACGGACCGAGACGCTGGCCCGCTCGCCGTGTGAGCGCAGTGCGGTTGCGGTGCCATCTATCAGCTATCGAAATCCATCTCCTCCGGTAGGCATTCAATCTCTGCGGCACCCGATACCAAATGGATGACACTGCAATTTCCTCGAAGTCATTTGAAAAACATTTTATGTCCCATAGGGCCTGGAGCGTAGTATATACCAACAAGGCGACACAATTATAAGGGGTTTCTAGACTCGCTGTTCCGTGATCCTGATTTTAATTTCTTTACATTCCCTACAGATGTTTCTGGTAAATTGGCATTACTGAGTGACCTGCGGTACAATTTGGGGGACATTATTTTCATTATTTATTTTTACATTATATTAGAACTTTGGGCACGGATTGATACGTACGTGTATATCGACTACATGGACTCTTATACGAATAACGTCGCTGGTAACTGTATTTTAACTGGTGCTCTATATATTCTCAATTATGATGGTAATTATTTTCTTATCACAGTGATTTGAGAGTCTTGCTGCTACGATGTCTTGTGTTTACAAAGTATAAGCACTGTTATATACTCAAACTCATAGTGTTTATAACATCTGAATATCTATGGTTCTTTATGTATAGCGACCTTAGTTGCTATTAATATATTGATATCTATTTGGTAGGCGTTTTTGTTTGACGTTTATGTATTTATTAACTTCAGTTATCGATAATTTTTGGTTAACTATAACATACTCGTACATATTGTATTAACTATACGACATGTTTCCAGACTATATACAGGATGATTTTTTCCACCGTGTACAATCTCAAGGGATAGATAGATGGGAGGATACGGAATAAAAAGGGTCTATTGAACTTACGTCCGAAAATGCATGGTTTCCATGATATAGACCGTTTATTCAATCATGTTATGTTAAAGAGACTGCGGCCTAATATGCGCTGTACCGTGCTGCGACACTTACAGTATGCATGGTGTCCTTCTAGAGGATGGTACTGTTACTCAAATTTCATGCCCTAGTACCCTCTCCTGCCATAGTACTTGGTAATATTGTGTCCGATTCACTTTTCTTGCTGAGTCAGTTTGTACTGGATGTGATACAGCGTTGTAACCAGTGGTTCCGTATTCGAATCTAAAGTTTTGTGATATGGTGTTTACTTCGGAAAGACAAATGGCAACGGGCGGCGGGCAGCAAGGTTGTATCAGGAGACCTATCTCCGCCGACATCAACCACAGCATTCAATACTTGCTACTATGTTTTACCGTTTGTATGAGATAGGGTCCTTTCAAGAAGCAGGAAATCATGAAGGACGTACCCGATAAGTTCGGACACCAAACCAGGAGGAAAATGTGACTAACACCGTGGAAAGTGACTGCTGTGTCCGTCAGTACCAGGCAGTTGGTCCGCCAGTACAGGGTAAGACAGACGAGAGTGTGGAACGTTATCCATGACAGTTGTTGTTACCCTCACCACTTACAGCGTGTTAAGGGCTTACTAGCGATAGGCTTTACACATCAGAAGCAGTTTTGTCACTGGTTTCGTCACCAGGAAACCACAATTTCGTGATTTGTGTCATCCATCCTGTTCACAGATGAGACCACCTTTACGAGGAGTGATATCTTCAACTTTTGTAACAGTCATCTGAGGGACAGTATGAAGAACCCTCATGGTATGGTGACAGCGAATTATCAGCATCGGTGCAGCTGGAATGTGTGGACCGGAATAATTGGCGAACGTATTTTGAGACCAGTCTTCCTTCCACGTCACCTAACAGGCCGGACGTATAGGCGTTTCTTGCAGGTGACTTTACCTTCAGTGTGGAAGAAATGCCATTAATGATCGAAGGGTTATGTGGCTGCTACATGATGGTGCTCCAGCCCACTTCGTCGGTAACATCCAGACGCATCTCAATAGGATCCTCATGGTAGATGGATAGGATGACGGCGTCAAGTTATATGGCCTGCTGGTTCACTGAATCTCAACCCCTACGGTTTCTGGTTATGGTGCCATCCCAAAAGTATCGTATATGCAGAGCGCCTTCTAAATGTAGAAATTCTGAAGCAGCGTATTCATGCTGCCTTTGACACTATTCAGACGCAATCTTCCCGATGTGAACGTGTGAGACAGAACATGCTACAGCTCTTACAGGGATGCGTTTAGGCGAACGGAAAACAGTTTCAACACATACTGTAACTGAGACTGCATGGTACAAATCATATTAGTCTGCAGTCTCTGTAACAATATATGATTGGATGCATGGTCTCTAGTGCGGAAATGATGCTTTTCTGTGCGTAAGTGCATTAGCATTTTTTCTTCCGTATCCTCTCATCATCAGACCCTAGAGTTTGTACACGCGCGAAAAATATCACCCTATATATAAGCAACCGTCTTAAGCTTTTATATCTATGTGTGTCATCTTTGTCTGTCCAAAGCGCGTTGATTTATCTGATTTCCATTTAGAGTATTTCAATAACATTTTTAAGTAGTGTTGGTGTTTAAGAGCCGACTGTTCATTCGGTATGTCTTGTGGTTGTGTTCTTATGTGCTGTTGATGACCAACCAACCTTGCGGGAAAATATCTAGTGCTGCAAGGAGTATATACGTTGCATGTGCTGTCTGTGTTCGCGGTATATGTACGAGTGTCTGGCGGTCGATAGCTATAAGAATGTTTTAAAAGGGGGCGATTTTTATGGCGCAGGATACGAATTGTATGTTTACTACATCAACACGGTATGTGGTGATATATTGCAGGGTTGGAGATCGGTTTCACACTCTAATATTCAAGTTAACATCCTCAGAGGCAGAGCAGTGTCATTGAGTAAGAGTCTTTCTGTATTTCACAATCCGTAGGCCACCTTGCAGGGTTTAACTGTCAGTGCTATATGGCGATCTGTACAAAATAGTTCTGCCACTGAAAGTCTCGTCTGCAGAAAGGAAAAGGCTGACAGTGGTTCAACACCGGCAGTATCAGTAAGAGCTTATAATAGTGATCCATTCACTCACAAGCCATACTTTGTGCTGACATGTAGGAGCTTCTATATAGTGGTGAGAACGTTTGTGTTTTGGAGATGTTTGTTGAAAGCAGGACTTAACGATTTCCAGGAAGGGTAACAAGTGACAGACGGGGTGCCACATTAGGATCACCAGAAGAAGTGCATTCGACGACATTCTGGGCTATTTTCGTAAACAGATTCTGTTACTATAAGAATTTCCATGCGGACAAGCTGAGACATCACGGGGACTCCTACAAAAGCGACTGTTAACTATTTCTGCGACAGTTTACAATTTCCGAGACATTGACTTGACTCTTATTTAGATAGCCATGTGATATCAATATAGCAATGAGAATGTTTTAGATGCGCCTGTGCAGGTGAGCCATTACGCAGACATCTCTCACTTGACTTTGAACTTGCATGCAGATGTCAGTCACAGTAAACAGGTGCGTGGCCGGAGTCGTTTGACATGTCCCATTAGGATCGCTGGGAACAATGCATTCAGTGCTATTCTGGAAAGTATTACAACAGATTTCTTTAGCATGACCTGTGATGTCAGTATAGCATTGAGAACCTTTCAGTTGCGCCTACGATGGTGAGTCGCTCAGCTATATAGGTCTTCGCTGGACTGCAGGTAGAGAGGCATCTCGCCAGCAATAGTAAACACGTATGTGTGGCCCAGAGGTATCTTGTGTCCGGAGTCAGCGGCAGCGGCGTGGGCATCCAGAGGATGATTTGGCTCTTATTTACACAGACATGTGACGCCAGTATAACAGTCGAAGAATTCCAACTGTATACCCGAAAATAAATGCGACTTTCGCCCACTGGCTGCCAGTGGCATTGGTGTGAGAGCGGTTTCCCGAGCCCCAGAATTCATCACTTCGCGGGGGCCGCCGGTGCTTCCCGACTTCTGGCAGCATGTGCGGAGACGGTGGTGGGATGTTTTTCTTACTAGAACTCATTTATTTAAACTATACTCCATCAGTTTACCCTACCAATAGGATGCTGGTAATTTAAAAAACGACTCCATACATGAGAAGGATACCGATTTAATTATGTGAGACCTGAGTTTCTCCTGGCGTATACAACTTTCAAATAACTTCCGGGAATTCAGCCAGGTAACACTTTCAGCGACCGCCGATATTTCGGCGGGAGAACACCGCGCCATTTTCAAGGCAAACTGCAACGGACAGGCGGCGTACATGCAAATTTAATACCTCGGTTCTCGGACAGAGACAGGAAAGATAACACACACACTAAACACTAGTGCCACCAAAGATGACCAAAGTCAGAGCTATCGATAGTGAGACTATGAATTCGTAGGTGAGGTAGCATTGACTCTGTCCCTCTGTTTTTTGACAAGGGAGAGAACCGGATTCCAGAGTTTAAACAGAAACCTCAATCCTTGTTAACGAGGCTGCTCGCTAATTTAATCTTAACTGCCTCCCTAATGACAGTGTCTCAAGAGCTGGACGTGCATGCCAATATCTCGGTGTTATTATATAACATGGGGTGACCAGTATCCAAGCAATGTTCGGCAATAGCAGATCTATTAGGCTGCTGTAATCGTGTGTGCTGTTTATGCTCAGTACATCGGTCCTCCACGGTCCTGATAGTTTGACCAATATATGCCATGCCGCAGCTACAAGGAATACGATATACACCCGCCTTACACAGTCCGAGATCATCCTTAACGGAACTCAAAAGTGCTCTAATTTTAGATGGAGGTCGGAAAACACATTTCACATCGTATTTCCGTAAAATACGACCGATCTTGTTGGACGTGTTTCCTACGTAAGGCAAAAAGGCAGTAGACTTAGGTGTTGACTCAGAATTATCATCAATCACCCGATGTACAGTTGGTCGATAGCGCAACGCACGTTCAATCTGTCCATCACTATAACCATTTTGACGAAATGTAACTTCAAGATGGGACAGCTCAGCTGGCAAAGTCTCAGCGTCAGAAGCGACATGTGCCCTGTGTACCAAGGTACGAAGTACCCCTTCACGCTGAGCCGGATGGTGACAACTATTAGCCTGTAAGTACAAGTCGGTGTGAGTACGTTTCCTGTAGACTGCATGTCCAAATGATCCATCATTCTTCCTCCTAACTAACACGTCAAGAAAGGGAAGGCAACCATCCTCTTCCACCTCCATCGTAAAAAGAATGTTCGGGTGCATCGAGTTCAGATGTTCTAGAAAGACATTCAAATTCTCCCTACCATGAGGCCATATCACTAAGGTATCGTAAACGTATCTAAAGAAACAAGCGGGTTCCAAAGGCGCCGACTACAATGCACGTTCCTCGAAGTCTTCCATAAACAAATTTGCGATCACAGGAGACAACGGACTACCCATCGCAACTCCATCTGTCTGCTCGTAGTACTGGTCATTAAATAAAAAATAAGCGGATGTCAACACATGCCTAAAGAGATTAGTTAATTCAGCACCAAACCTGGCCTCAATTAACCGCAATGAATCAGACAGAGGAACACGAGTGAAGAGAGAGACCACATCGAAACTCACTAAAATATCAGAGTCATTCAGCCTCAGTCCCTCCAAACGACGTAAAAAATCAGCTGAGTTCCTGATATGATGTTCACACCGACCTACTTGTGGACTCAACAGAGAAGCAAGATGCTTGGATACACGATATGCCGGAGCGCCGATGTTACTCACTATTGGACGGAAAGGAACCCCTTCCTTGTGAACCTTTGGACGGCCATATAACCTAGGGGGAACGGCACTATAGGTGTTAAGCCTCTTGATAGTGTCCTGCGACAAACCACTTTTCTTCAGGAGGCTGTTGGTCTTTCTCTCAACACTTTTCGTGGGGTCAGCATCGATTCTGCGATACGCTGAATCAGATAGTAAACGTTGCATCTTTTGTACATAATCATGTTTATTTAAAACAACGGTGGCATTGCCCTTGTCAGCAGGTAAAATAACAATACTAGGATCCACTTTGAGAGAGCTTAAAGCAGCCCTCTCTGCTGCTGTTACATTACTCTTGGGTGGACGAGCCCTAGTCAAAACACGGCATGCCTCCCTCCTAACTTCCTCTGCAGCGTCAGGAGGTAGTTTGCAAACTGCCTGTTCAATTGAACTAATAAAATCAACTACCGGCAAATTATTCGGAGTGGGTGCAAAATTTAAACCCTTCCCTAGCACGAATAAGATTGCGTCGTCAAAAATGGTTGATTTGTGGCTGGGTGACATGGAGCAGAGCAGCAGGTTAAGTGCAGAACACTAGGTTAATTTGCATGAACATTTGGTTAAGACACCCAGAGTGCAGTGCCAAACATTAGGTTATGAACATGTTTGCCCCATGTAATTAGTTCTTAGTAGACCTACATCTTTCCAAACAGTGGTGAATGTTGAGCAAGAGATCTCCAACCCCTGGAAACTGACTGTTTTATAAATAAACAATATACCCTTAAATTTTCTGTTACAATATCGTTCCTCTACACCACAGAGCCACCAGTTTCCATATATTCCATACATCGCCTTGAATACCATAAATTGTTTAAGTAAACAATATTCCACACGTTGTCTGAATTGTTTAAACAATATTCCATACACTGCAACCGAATTCCCTCCAAATGGCTGATCAACTGAGTCTTTTAGTCTTTTTTCCCACCAATTTCCTTGAGGGGGGGGGCGGTCTGAGGGGAGGCGGTTTTACTAGAGCGAGAGAGGTTAGTTAATTGATTAATTTAATTAAGTAGTCAATGAAATTGATAAAAGTGAGAGGGGCTATTCCCGTAACTCAGACCTGAAAGTGTACCTGTAGCAGCGAGGGGGAGGGGGTGGGTTGGAGGTTTCCTGAGGTGAGGGGAGTGGGAGGGGTGGTGCTACAACTGGTTAAGAATCCCTTTAGCTGAACCTGTCAGTCACAGGAGAACACTAGGTTTGCCCCGAAGTGCATGCCTGCCCCAGATGTAGGCAACCCGCACTAACAAAATGCGCTTGTAGGAAGTTGGTCCCCTACAACCGGTGTGCTTAACACATGCCCCTCCGTATCCACGTCCAGTGATGCCTCTGAGCTGAGGATGACACGGCGGCCAGTCAGTACCGTTGGGCCTTCATGGCCTGTTCGGGAGGAGTTTAGTTTAGGAGTTAGTTAAGGTATCATATCTGAATCAAAGGCTTTATGACAAAGTCAGTTTTTTGTAAGTTCTAAATAACTGTCTTACTGATCAAAGATTTACAACTGACTCATTCAATTGTAATCCTCGCTTTCCTAATTTGTTGATGATTAAATTCTATTTAAAGTAAAATTACAATTTGTGAGTAATTAAACTCAACACTTACGTAATTCAAGAACCGTAAAGATGGTAGCCATGTTGCTACGTACGACCTCCACAGTCTATATCCATCTTACCTCTAAGTAGGAGTCAATTTCACACCAAACAATTAACTTCATGTCACTAGGTGTTATTTATGAAAGATAAATGTTGAATTTCTTCTTCTGAGCTGATCTAGATCGTTGTAGAATAAGATTATTTACAGGGGGAGTGTCATACATGCTGCTGTGATGAAGATAAACGGGTAGTTGGTAGATCTGGGGGAGGGGCCCAAGCAGCGAGATCGTCGGTTCCATCCGATTTTGGAAGGATGAGGAAGGAAATCGGCTGTGTCCTTTCAAAGGAATCATCCCGGCATTTACCTGAAGCAATTGAGGGAAATTACGATAAAATGAAGCTGTAAGGAATACAACGCAGTTATGATGTGCAGAGACGTGCAATTTCTGTATGTTCCAAATATGTAAGCCGGATCCCTAAACCTGATCACTCTTTAGTAAGAAATCTGTGAGAGTTTTTGATTGCCTTATCAATAACGTAATTCCCTGTTAGTTTCTACATGCTCTGTATTAGTTAAAAGTATTTGGAATACGGCCAGTAAAGTTTGCGTAAAGTGTAGAACACACGCTAATAATCTACTGAGTAAGCAAAAGCGTTAGCGATGCTGGAAACTGTGTAAGTCACGAACGATGCTTTTTGTGACTGCACGCGCTTAGACGAGCTACAAGCCGCACCGGAGCAGGTACAGATGGTCGAGCAACGGATTTACGAACAATAACCAGCAAGCTGGACTGTGGTTCCTGATGATAACAGTTTGATACTGCACAAAATTGAAATTCTGCTCCAAATAAAAGCAGCTAACTTCAATCAATTCATACTAGTAATTTTTGTAATTAAAGGTTTAATACAAATTTCACGTTACATGTTTCATAAGAATTTTGCGGAGAGTACAAACGGAAAATCAGCGGTTTCATTTATAGTCTGAAACCCCAAATTGGCATCGCTCGAGGCAATAATGGCACGGTCCCTTAGAAATAGGGACGGGTGACTTCTTTTCTAATCCTTTCGTAATCCGAGATTGTAGCCCACATATAATGACCGTGCTGTCGGTGGGATATTTAACTACAATCTCCCTTCCTTTTTCTACCGGACTGACGGTCCCGTTGAGAACAGGTGGCCTCGCATCACAAGCCAAGCTAATAACTTGGGCGGCCAGGCTACTTTCCGAGATCAGCTACTTTATAACAGAGAAGTAATACATTGCAGTTGTTTCAGCCATCAAAAATTCTGAGTATATTTATTTGGCAATACATTCTGCAGCGTGATACGCTACCATTCTCTATGCTGGCTGAAAAGCCGGAACGATTTGTTAGGTCGACTACGAGATGGGGTCTGAGGTTAATGGAGTACAGTGTCTCAACCATCACTGCATTAGTGACATTTCCGCTCAGCAGAGGTAAGATTCAGCGTTCCTGAAAACTATAGAACCTTGGAAAATTTTGAAACGACCGAAAGGCATAAATAAATGGGAAATTGTATAAGAGCTATGATCCAATGGAGTGGATATGATGACTTGTCAACTCGGTGCATATCCATTCAGCTGTCCTGAAGCAGTGCCATGTGGCTCCAACATCTGGTCATCGGAGATTCGTGAAGACACTAGACCGAATCCGACAACGTATCACTGGACAACATTGGACAGGTCTCTAAAGATCCGTTGAAAATTAGGTAGACAGCTCAAAGGAATGCAAACGAAGGAAGTATGTGTTGCATCTACCCTCAGTGGATATGGTACATATTCCATTTGCAGCAGCACCATTCGATTGAGTTGGAAACTACCTCTTGGCTAGTTCCCAAGGTCGACAAACGGGAATCGATCGATAATAGTTTACAGTTGCCACTTTTCCTGCTATGCTGTCACCAAAAATTTGCCGACTGCCAAAGCACTTTAAATTAAAACGTTGTTTATAGAAGACATGGTTTTGAAGCATGGAGCCCTCCGCGTAATGTTCTCTAATGGCTCAAATGGCTCTGAGCACTATGGGACTTAACTTCTGTGGTCACCAGTCCCCTAGAACTTAGAACTACGTAAACCTAACTAACCTAAGGACATCACACACATCCATGCCCGAGGCAGGATTCGAACCTGAGACCGCAGTAGTCGCGCTGTTCCAGACTATAGCGCCTAGAACCGCTCGGCCACCCTTGCCGGCTAATGATCTCTGATCGTGGAAAAGTTTCCAGTCGAGTCTAGTACCAGAGGTAATTTCACATTGCAGCATCACTCACAAATGACAACATCCTACCATCCACAAACGAATAGTCACGTGGTATGGTTTAATAAGACATTGGCAGAGACAGTCGATGTATGTTGAATTCGAATACAGAGACTTAGATACAGTTCTGCCCGTCAAGACATTTTCATATAACACAGCGAAGCAAAACCACTACAGTACTCACACGGTTCTTTCTGCTTCACATTTGGGAGCCTAGAACGATAATGGATACTTGGTTCTCGTTTCTACCAATAGATATTCAAGGTGACTGCTTTAAACACCTCACCAACATTACTAAAGAAGCTAGGCAGCTCGTCAGCACACGGACTCTGCATGCCGAAGAGAAATATACCGAGAGCGGTATAGCGTCAAGCATTGGTCATTACGTTACGTCCAGAGAGGCGTGGTATGGATGATTACGCCTATACGGATGTCAGACTATCGGAAGAGGTACTAAAGAGCTACTTTTGGCCGTATCGTACCCTTCGTTGCTTGTCAGAAATTACATGCGAATTCGACGATTATGACCCCTTATCAAGAAGAAACAAAGCGTTGAAATGGCGTTCATATCTTCTGCATGAAGTTCTACTACACTCAAAATATTATTATATAATCAGCCAGTACCACAGTTTTATCGGAAAGTGAACACTAGCAATCTGGAAGCCACACAGCTTTTGCGAGACTCGGTCAATTCATGATAATGATGATGCAGATGGTGATGGTTATTGTGATGGTGATGATAATTTTGATGATTTATAGGTTGTTTCGCATGACATCCAGGACTGTAACGTAAGAACTATAATAATTATTACACAAGTCCGACTGAAAACGATAAAAAAAATAAAAATTTAACGTAAATAGTCTATAATACTCCCCCAACAAACATTAACACAGAATCACAGATACGAGAGCAAATCCTGGAAATAAATTTGCTTTCAGTTCTCACTGAAATTTTCTTTTTTATCTTTTCTTCTTCAAGTGTCTTGTCCTCCAAGAACATGGGCGATCAGTAGCATGATCTGTAGTTTGCTCGTGGCATTTATAAACAGTGATTCTGTGCTCGGTCCATATCTTTGGCTTTAGAAAAAAAGGATATTCTTCTACGTTTTGGACCACGTCTGCCACCGATCTTTCCTTGAAGTGTTTGTTTCAACATGTTGTATTTGTTGTTAAGTGGTATATGGCCACAGTAGTCGAGTTTCTCCTCTTGACAGTATTAAGACTTTCTAAATATTAGTCCTTGTGCCGCACTACTGCCACATTTGTCACTTTATCCATCCATGGTTTCTTTAACATCCTACCATCCGACCACGCTTCCAATGCATCGCGTTTCTTACCTAAAACCACGAGAAGTGCTCATCCTGACGTCTACGCCGTAGGGTAGTGAAAACATAGCATCTAAGTAGTTTAGTGCGAAGTGAAATACTTAGATCGTAGCTAGTCAGTTTAAAATAGTACAACAAATAAATGCGGTTGGTTGATATCAGGGCTAAAAATGATGGGCCGACCAAGCTAAATCCACCAGCCTAAATCCTTAACTTTTTGACCACACACTGCTCAACATTTTAGAAGTTTTACTATATTTGCGTCTCCGATAGGCAAACAAATGGTCTGACCCCAAATTAAATTTGTATCTTCCCTGTCGTCAAAACACCATCCGCACTCAGTTAAAATGTAGTGCGCGCAAATTTCGACGCTACTGGCATCACACATCGAGAGTTCTTCCCGCCAGAATACGAAGTCATACGTTAATGAGCGGGACCTTATCCAGAGGCAGATTGTGACTACGTCATCCTGCTGGTGACCGGCACGGGGTACACTTCGGCTGGGCAGTGTGCTTTACTGACCTCAGCTTATTGTCCCTGATAGCCAGCTGCTTTTCTCTTCTGTCATATCTTCGTGGTTCTCTGACTGAACTGCGAAAAAACGGCCTTCTGGGGAATAGTACATAATGTCAAGGTATGTTTCCTGCAGATATCCTTGGCTGCTTGGTCTGCTTGTTCGTTCCCCATACATTCCCATCAGAATAGGTACGCAGCAGAATTATAAGTGCTTACCTTGATGTTATAAAAAGAGAAGTGTATCTGTAATTGGCAGAGGGTTTTTTCCTCTCTTCTCTGTCAAATATTTTAAGCAGTTCTTATTGGGTACAAAGAGATTAGGAGACGACGATTAACATTTTACTTTCAAGGCATTTAACTTGATCCAGATCCTGCAGTCTCATTTAGTTCTGCACTAAATACCGTATATTTAATTTAAAAGGCAAATCCATCAAATAAGGTCGAGGAACCTACTCGCTCCGAAACGTCAGCCAAGATTGCCATCTAAGACGCCATAAATGGATGACATCCAAGTTAAATATGGAGTGAAGTCCTTCTTAATATTTATTAACTCTAAAATAATCTGTGCCTCTTTAGGAACCAAGATGGTGAACGCTACCTGCTAATTATTGAAAAGTGGTTCCATGGCTGGGCGAGCACTGGTGTTCAAGTGTCTGTGTCGTGTATGCTGTTATCTAGCCTTGGGCCCCATGAGAAGTCGCCACCAGATGCTAAATAACGGCTCAGCAGCCTCAGTGCAGAAAACAGGCATAGGGATGGCTCTTGACTAAGGTGAACTGCGTTATTACTTGACGGTGTAGTTCGCTACATGTTTCTAATAGGAAGATCTTGCACATTCGTACAACATGCACCCATAATGGAGTCGAGACTGTAGACCTCAAGGAGATATGTTGAACCTGCACCCCATAACCGATAACCAACACACTAACACCCTCTTAGGGATCATCTTTTCAAGTACAGTAGATGTACCAAGTACCTAAGCTCAACAGTCCGGAACCGCGCGACCGCTACGGTCGCAGGTTCGAATCCTGCCTCGGGCATGGGTGTGTGTGATATCCTTAGGTTAGTTAGGTTTAAGTAGTTCTAAGTTCTAGGGGACTGATGACCTCAGAAGTTAAGTCCCATAGTGCTCAGAGCCATTTGAACCTAAGCTCAAACCTAAATACGAGTCCCAGGCACCTCATCGTTTCATTAAAATTAAGAATAGCATCCCATATCCTTAGTTCGGGAAATACATAAACAGAAAGTCAACTTGTAGGGAAGCAATGAGTGTACTGGTGTAAGCTGTCGCCACCACTCCGGTCAGCCAAGATCTAGCAAGAAGATCGATAGGTGCTGGATCAAGTGCGCCTGTCGGGAGAGAGGCCACTGACATACTGGCTGGGAACACGCCGTAAAACGCCCTCTCGACCTCAAGTATGTAGATCGCCGCCGCTGGCCGGAGGGTATCAGCCTCAGTCTCTCAGTCACTAGCTCAGTCTGTCACTAGCGCAGTCGCTCAGTCTCAGTCACTAGCTCAGCAGCTGAGTCACTGAAGCACCAACTCGCACTCCAATTTGGCGTCCGTCACCCATCGCATAGCGGGAATTGCACTTCACCAGGAGTGAGGCTAACGTGGACTATTACGAAAGAGCTTGAACCACAACACAAGGACGCTGTTAAAGTTAAGTAGCACCTATCTGTTTAAGTAAATAAAGAACAGAGTTAATACATGGGTGCAGTTGTGTTGTAGAAAGATGATACCAGCCACCAAAAAACATCCTCTCCCTTCATTCATAGAGTACAAGACTCTACAGTGGCCACTAGAATACAACAGTGGCGATGAGGACTTTGCAGTAGGATTCTACAATGCCGACGAGAATACAACAGTGGCAACAAGGATAACTCAGTGGCGATCGAAGTTAATCAACTTGGCAGAAAATTTCGCGTGCTTCCCTTGCGTTTTAGTTTGTAGGGGTGCTCATTTCTATTTGCTCAATTGTTGTTGAGTTCTTGCATGTATTCCAGGAGGGGAGCCGCAGAACTAAGCAAATTTCTCTTTTCAGAGGCTCTCCTTGTTTTTTGTTAGAACGTAATTGTGTAAACTATGGCTACTGCGGCCCCTACACCCCCTGCCGCCGCGCCACAGCCGCAGACGGCCAATGTGATGGATCTAACTCAAACTTTTCACTTTCAGAACCAACAAATTGCTGCTTTGCTGTGGACGGTACAACAATAAGTAACTGCGCAATCTGTGTCAGCCGCAGAGTCAACCAAACAACCAGCCAAACAAGTGCCGTTGACCAGAATACCAACGTTCCGGGTTGGGTTGGGATGATTTGGGGAAGAGACCAAACAGTGAGGTCATCGGTCTTGTCGGATTAGGGAAGGATTGGGAAGGAAGTCAGCCGTGCCCTGTCAGAGGAACCATCCCGACATTTGCTTGAAGTGATTTAGGGAAATCACGGAAAACCTAAATGAGGTTGGCCGGACGTGACATTGAACCGTCGTCCTCCCCAATGCGAGTCCAGTGTGCTAACCACTGCGCCACTTCGCTCGGACCAACGTTCTGGCAATTTAACGACAGAGAATAGGAATGGCTCGAATACCCGTCTCAGTTGCAAGCACATCGTCGAGTTCTTCGTGTTCAAGGTACTGTCCAGTTAAAATACTGGCTTTGGATTGCGGGTTCCCAAATGATCAGGTTAATACAAAAGCTATTCCCAACCGCCTCTCCTGACGAACTCAGCTATGACCAAGTAATCGCTGCTTTAACTCAATATTATGACCAGCAAGTCCAAGTAGCTGCAGCTAGATATTAGTTCTTTCGCTTGCAGAAAAAGCCGGAACAGACGTACTGCCAGTAGTGAACAGAATTAACGGGCGTGACTAGGAAGTGTCAATTTAAGTGTAGTTGTGGCTATTTTTACAGTTATTTAATGATACAGGACGCTATAACAATCAATGTTCCAGTTATTAGAATACGAGAACAGATCCTAAATTACTCTGACCTATCATTTCCTCAAGTATTGCAAATCTTAAAGCAATGCAATTCTGGATGCCATAGCGGCCGGGCAACAGCCTTGCTGCAGTGGATACAGACCTATCGCTTAACGACCATCAACATTAACACCATTCGGACACGTACGAAGTTGTCGCTGCTCCAAGACATGCTCAATGCAGCTGACGTTGACATTGTCTTTCTCCAAGAAGTCTTCGTCGCCGATTTCCCGGGTATGTATGGTTATACGGCTCATGTGTCCCACGCCTCGCCAACTAACAGTGGAGTCGCCATTCTCCTCAGAGAGGGCCTCGAGGCGGACGAAGTCCCATATCTCCCCGACGCTAGAGGAATGGCCGTAACGGTGCAAGGCGTCCGGTTTATCAATGCGTACGCCCCTTCCGGAACGAATCGCCGTCGTGACCGATCGCTCTTCTTCGCAGAAGGAATAGCACCGCTTTTTCAGGGCAGGCACAATGACTTGATATTAGGGGGCGATTTCAATTGCACCCAAGCACCTAAAGATCAGCTGCCACGCCATTCACCGTGCCCCGAACTTGGGACACTCATCGGCGATCTCCAGCTGGTAGATACATGGGAACATGTCCGAGGAAATAGACCGGGATACACCCATTTCACGAGCCACTCGTCTAGTCGCATCGATAGGATTTACGTCTCCCGTTCTTTCGCGGCAACGGTGAGTGACGCGGAGGTGTGGCCAGTAGCCTTTTCTGATCACGAGGCCTATATATGTGCCGTCACCCTTCGTCGCCAACGGGTATGGCGCAGTCGACATCCCTGGAAATTAAACCTTGCTCATCTCGCTTCTCCGGATTGTCGACGCGCCATCGAAGACAAGTGGAGTTTGTGCGTCCGCCGCCTCCCAACGTATCCTACGTCGATTAGTTGGTGGTTAACCTGCACCAAGCCGGCCCTACGGCGAACCGTTGTTACGTATGGTCGTGAGACTGCTGCTTGGAGGTGGCAGACCCTTAACTTTTATTTCACCGCCCTTCGCGAATGCGCCTCCTTGCCACCCACACCGGAACGACAGCTGACAGTTCAGCGTGCGAAAGCACAGAACGTAGCCCATATGCGCCGACACCTCGAAGGGACGATCGTCCGAACGCGGACACAAGACAGACTCGCAACGAAACGACCCACCATGTACCACGTCATCCGAGAACGTACACTGCGAAGACGGGCGCTGATACATGCCATCACCACTGAGGACAGCCATCATCACACCACACAACGCGATATTGCTGCAGCCTTCTTCGACCATTACGCACGACTTTATTCTGCTCAATGTTCCGACCCGACGACGGTGACAGCAGTCCCAGAACTGGTTTACGGCATTGTCCCACAGGATTTACAAACTGAATTATTGAACGACATTACGGAAGACGAAGTTATCGACGCCATCGGTAAAGGAGCGGCGAATATGTCTCCTGGCCCCGACGGGCCCCCTGTGGAGTTTTATAGTACTTTCCAGTATTTACTGGCTCCCAAGTTAACAGACATCTGTCGGGAGCTTATGTCCCCCGCGGTGCCGCTCCCTGCGACCTTCGTAGAAGGAATAATTATACCGGTTCACAAGCCTAAAGGTGGGGCTCGAATACAATATTACCGCCCGCTAACACTCGTCAGCTGCGACATGAAGATATTCACCAGACTATTAGCAAACCGTCTACGACCGACCCTACATTAAGTCATCTCGCCAGATCATACTGCCCTAGGGGGTATCAACAACATCCACACAGCACTGTGTCGATACCGTGACTTAATAGCCCTAGCCAGGGCACGCCGCATCCCGGGAGCGCTGGCATCACCAGATTTTAGCCAAGCTTTTGATCGAGTGGATCACGCGTACCTAACGTCCGTTCTCCAGCACATGCAGTACCCACAGCAATTCACAGACGTCGTGATGCGCCTCCTCCGAGGGGCGACTTCAAAAGTGCTCGTTAACGGGCGTCTCTCGCAGTCCCTCCCGATTTTCCGCTCCGTGCGTCAAGGCTGCCCCTTGTCGACGTTACTATTAGAGATGGGTGATGCACTCTTGAACTAATTCATAGAGTTGAATCTTTCAAAGGAGTGAACAATCAGTGATTCAGAAAAAAAGAACGGTAGCTCCAAACGTTTCCCACGGCAGAGAGAGAGAGAGAGAGAGAGAGAGAGAGAGAGACGGAGCATATCAGCGGGGCCTCTGCTGGTCAGAGCACACTGCACGCCACACAACACAGCCAGCGCCGGCCTCTGCCCTGCTTCTACCTTGGCTGCCTCCATTGTGCAGTGCCCCATTGGATTTAGTGTTTCACATATGCCGTGCCGTCTCTGTGCGTCGTCTTCCGCGCGCAGTGCCTGGCGCAGCTTGACTTCGCATCGCACTCTGTCGGCGATCGTTTCAGTCGCACGTCCTGCCCTCTGGGCAGTTGATGCGAGCAACAGGACAGAGAGCCACCTAGAGGATAACATAGGAACTACTTGCAACAACCTGCTCGCAAGAGAACAGACGATTTGTCTCGGAGCGGGTGAGTTCACCGCTCCCCCCACCCTCGGAACTCGCCCGCTCAGCGCTCACCCCACCGTCTCGACTCTAGCCAGAGCGTTGAGCAAAGCGACTCATGTGTCACTCTGGTCTCTGCGGTCTCGGCTCACGCAGTAATACAGCTCGCGGCTCGACCTGCTCGACTCAGCGGCTCTGCATCGGAGTTCGTCTCTACTGGATATTGTTCTTCGTAGTAATACCGCTACGTATATTACATTATTATGTTATGTATACATCATTTGTTTTTATTTTATTTTTATTTGTTTAAACTGATTAGATTAGGTTCCTGACGACTCCTCTTACTATAGGATTTTTATTATGGACACTCGAATTTACGCTTTAATTACGAGCGAACCGATAAACGTATCGCAAAATGTGATACACCAATATTTTCCTTGTTTTATTCTGCGTAAGGCTATATGCAGCACTTTCGTTTTACAGTCAAATTTATAGTTTTTTTCTTATTCTGGTACGGATTTTGCGATTTTAGGCGTCTTCGGAAGGAAACGTTCACTTTAAAAATATATGGCTTGCGATGTATTTGTATGAGGTTAATGAAATTTTAATACATTGTAGCCAAATATATTGTTAATGTAAATCTCAAGTTACAACATTTTCCGATCACCCAAAAAACCACGATAGTGCAAAATAAATCAATAATAAAAAGCTTTGTCATATCGTGGAAATTTCAATAAACAATACAAAATTCTTACTCATTATCTGTGTTACTTCAAAATAGGATCAAATAAGATCAAAATACAGGTATAGTACTGGAATAAACCAAGTTTAAAGGGCAATGTGCCTTCCATTTATTTTCTATTGTAAATGAGTGGTGAGTCATGAAAAAGAGCTAATTCATTTCAGCGAGTGAACAGTTCTGATCCGATCTCTGAAAAGAACGGTTTTGCCCATCTCTAGTTACTATATGCTCTGGCACTGGAACCGATGCTCTGTGGCCTCCGTCAACGCCTCACCGGTCTTACCCTACGTGACGTCACATTTCGCTGTACAGCATATGCAGACGACCTGGTCCTCGTGTTCCGCAATCGCGACGATGTCAACAGAGCACTAGAATGGATTATCACGTACGGTGTGGGTTCCGGCAGCTGTCTCAACGTCGCCAAATCGGTCGCCATGGCCATAGGAGACGGGTTGATCCCAGCGTGTGTCGAACCCCTACAGCTTCGTGGCACTATCAAATGTCTCGGAATAGAGTTTCACGACGACATACGGCGCACCGCGGCTCTTAACTACCGCCGCTTATTACAACAAATTCGGGTCCAGGTCTTCAACCTTCGTCTGCGGACCCTCGACATTCTTCAAAGGACACACTTCGTCAATGTTTACCTCGCATCGAGCCTTCCACACATAGCGCGTGTTCTCCCAATACCGTTACTGATGGCCCGACGTCTATTAGCGGCATTCGGAGCCTACGTCAGTACAGGCATGCTCTTCAAAGTCAGTTATGAGTCACTGACCCTTCCCCCAGAAATGGGAGGTCTTGGTCTAGTCCATGTCCACGACAGTGCTGTGGCCCTGTATGTCAGCTCACACATCAAGCTGTGGCGCCACCACCCGGAAAGTTTGACAGGTTTGCTGTTGGAGTCCTTAGCTCCGCCCTCCCTTATGCCCCCCACTGACGACGCAAGAAATACCCCCACCCTTCTACTACTTCGGGAACTTTTACATTGAACACAGCTATGTCCGTATCGCAGTACCACCGACGAAACTGGCGTCGGCGCGGGATATATAGCATGTCCTACAGCAGAGGCGCCCACCAAACATCGTGGAGACCAAAAGCCCTCAGGTTAATTGGAAGGTGGTGTGGAAGACGATTCACGAGGTGCCACTGGACACAACCGTCCGATCCACATGGTACATCACAGTCAATGGTAAACAGATCACCCGATCACGCCTCCACAAGATAAACATGGCGGAATCGCCTCTCTGCGTAGACTGCGGGATACCAGACACGGACGAACACCGTCTCACATGTGGCGCAGCAAAAGACGTATGGCGCTTGGTGCGACAAATTCTGTCGTATTTTCTACGAATGACTCCGGAACACATTACACCTCGGTTTCTACTATTTCCGGATCAACAGTATTTCCCACGCACCAAGTCCAACGCTGTCACGTGGATCCGTGCGCATGCGGTACACTACTTATTTCACGATGGACCTAAAGATGTATTAGACTTTTGGAACTACCTACAAGAACGACATTGCAAGATCGTACGGAACCCAAAATACAGACAGTATTTTTCTTATTACTTAGGGAGTTCCCTACGCGACTCTCCACGCAGCTGGATCATCAACAGGTAGGAGAAGATACCCATTGAGTGAGCTGACATGACTAAGTTCGATTCTCGGTGGAACCACATGATATACGTGAAGACGTACCTGGATGATGAAGCTTAAGGAGAGTAGCGACACACCCTTCTGCATCCTGTATGAAGCACTTTTTCTTTCGTTTTCCCCATATACATTACCTCGGTGTAGGAACGTGCCGAGATATTGTTTTCTTTTTCTTAGAGCACGATGCGGTGCTAGATTTATTTATTTTTGTTGTGGTATAAAGTAAAAACACATTAAGAATGTATTAAAACAGTAAATAAAAATAAATAAATTAATAATAATAAAAAAAAGTGGATACACCGGTTCCCGCGAGATCACCGAAGTTTAGCGCTGTCGGGCGTGGTCGGCACTTGGATGGGTGACCATCCAGGCCGCCATGAGCTGTTGCCATTTTTCGGGGTGCACTCAGCCTCGTGATGCCAATTGAGGAGCTACTCGACCGAATAGTAGCGGTTTCGGTCAAGAATACCCTCTTACGACCGGGAGAGCGATGTGCTGACCCCACGCCCCTCCGCATCCTACATCGAGGATGACACGGCGATCGGATGGTCCCGGTAGGCCACTCGTGGCCTAAAGACGGAATGCATAGCAGCCCATAACTTTTACCAGTCCCTTATTATTCAGGTCGAGTCGCCCCTTGCTCATGACCACCCCAAACAGCCAGAACTACGATCCCGAACACAGCCACGCGGACAGCTACCTAAACATGTAAACAGACCTGTGAACTTAGTGAAGTCTTGTCCTAGATGTTTTGCTCGCCACGCCAATTTTGCCCACTCCCAGGAAAAACAGGCTCATGAAAATGCAGTGACCGCTGTTTTTTCAACACCTACAACAGGTTCCGACAAAAGTAAAATTAAGGTTGTGCCTCCTTCTCGTCCTAGTGCTGTGCAATGACATTCTAACAAACTATTTCCCTCATTACGAATTGCTGGCTGTCTTTGTCATATTATGTACTTGATTGGGGGTCCAGATGGTTTGCACCGCCGCCACCAGAAACCTATTCGTGCTTGTCATTTGCCCCGTGATTGTGCTACTTTTGTTCCCCCAGATTTACGGCCTGGCGGGACCTCGTGGCCTTCGCAGCCGCCCACTGGTGCCACCAGGCCATTCCTTGGAGAGCTGATGGACGATGCACCTTCGCTCCCGCCAACCTAATGGACCTGGACCAGCCATCGCCATTCGTGTCGCCGTCGCCGTCGCCATCATCACCCCAGGATACGCCCTCAGGTCTGGACGTGAGTCCTTGGAGCAGTTTTGTGGAGGATGTTTCTGTTGCCTCACGAGCCAGATGGTGGGGTACAGTCAGGAGTACGCCATCTTCCTCACCTACGGTTCCCAGCTCATCTCTACATCTAGCGTCCTTCCTCCCTCCCCGTTGCCATTCGCATCGTCCCTAAACGACAAAGGTGCAGCATTCCGATATGGGGTGGGCTGGGTTGGCGGGGGGGGGGGGGGGGAGAATGTGCTGGCGTCTTAGCTGTCGCTAACACACTGGTCGGCAAAGATGTAGCAAGAAGATCGATAGTAGGCACCGGATCAAGGGCGCCCATCAGGAAAGAAGCTAAAGACAGACTCGTTAGCAACATGCCGCCAACGCCCTCTCGACCGCAAATATTGCCGCCATTGACCGGAGGGTCTCCATCTCAGTCTCTCAGTCACTAGCTCAGTCTCAATCACTAGTGCAGTCGCTCACTCTCTCAGTCTCCGTCACGAACTCAGCAGCTCAGTCACTGAAGCACCAACTCGCACTCCAGTTTGGCGTCTGTCATTCATCGCATAGTAGGACTTGTACTTCACCAGCAGTGAGGCTGACGTGGACTGTTACGGAAGAGCTTGTACCACAATACACGGACGCTGTTAAAGTTAAGTAGCAGTTATCTGTTAAGTAAATAAAGAATCCTGTTAATACATGTGAGCAGTTGTGTTGTAGAAAGAGGATACCGGCCACCAAACAACATCCTCTCCCTTGATTCTTATGGCAAAACACTCTACAGTGGGAATGAGGATGCCACACTAAGAATTCTCCACAGATGAAAAACTAAAACCTCCTCGCCTGTTCTTCTGGCCTACCAATAGTCAGCTGTAACTTAAAGGCTGTTGCTGCAAAGCTAGAGGAACAAAACACGAAAACACATCCACACAGAATGACTGTGATTCAGACGTTCACTGTCACCAATATACTGTTTACAGTTATGGCAGAAACTCCTCCCAGACAGCAATCAACCTCCTAACAAGCTCCACAGATCACATAGCTAATATCTGAACTATACATACAACAAAACGATGATAACTACACTGTTTACTGAATAAGAATTAGCACTACCCATAAAGAAATTAAAAAAGGAAAGGGTAAGCTCCAGGACCAGACAATGTTCGTGCCGACATTCTCAAACTAATAAAAGTACTTTTTTTTATTAATAAGCTGCCTATGGAGCTACTACTGAATACTGGATAAGGTTCTTGCCGGGTGGTAACTATCATGACCTGCAACTATTGAAAAAGTCTAACGATAAATATCCGAGTGATGTCTAATGCTATAGACCACTAACATTAACATTAGCATTCACACGAAGTTCCAGGAAAGGCTCCTCTGTGACAGGCTACCCTCACACAAGGAATTTCACGGACTTGATCACTGCCCGTTTGGTTTTAGAAAGGAAAATGTAGTGAAGATAAATTTACCAAGGTCTCAGGTCTGGACGTGAGTCCTTGGAGCAGTTTTGTGGAGGATGTTTCTGTTGCCTCACGAGCCAGATGGTGGGGTACAGTCAGGAGTACGCCATTTTCCTCACCTACGGTTCCCAGCTCATCTCTACATCTAGCGTCCTTCCTCCCTCGTAACTGCATTATATATTCGTAACTGCATTATCAGCTGATATCGCGGCAGCATCTGAAAGCTTATGGTGGCCAGCATTATTTGCTCGGTTGGGTGAACTGCAGGTTATATGTTACGTGTTCATGCCGGCCGCTGTGGCCGATCGGTTCTAGGCCCTTCAGTCCGGAACTGCGCTGCTGCTACGGTCGCAGGTTCGAATCCTGCCTCGGGCTTGGCTGTGTGTGACGTCCTTAGGTTGGTTTAAGTAGTCCTAAGTCTAGGGGACTGATGACCTCAGATGTTAAATCACATAGTGCTTAGAGCCATTTTAACCATTACGTGTTCATAGGTTACCGTAGGGAAATAGTCGTGAAATAATCAGGTGGCATACAGAAATTGCTGAAAGAACCTACCAAATAGTGCCCATAGGTGTTTATTTGTACACCAATATTCTTGGATTTGACAACCGAATCCCTCTTACGCCAAATGGAAGAATATGACTAAGTCGATGATAGTGTGGTGGTGTATGATGGTGTTGTCTTGACTGTGGTGTCAGGGAACTCAAGAGCAATAGCGAACGGGGTCATCTCCCGTGTACATCGATGGCGCGTTGATTACAAATGAAGCATAATTATTGTTCCAAAGAAAACAATGTACGCAGTACTTCCATTACGTAAAAGTTCTACAGATCCATTAGAAAGCACCTCTATTACCAGACAAGCACTCACAAATTACCTAGGTATCCAAGTGGACGAAAAGCCTAAATTCATACTGCACTTTCAGGTGATACAATAAATGCAAACAAAATTACTCGCATAATTTCTCGCACCTCAACAACAGTACAAGTTACCTCTTCATGCAGTGAGAACCTCTCATGATGCCATTTCTCATCTTCGTCATAGGCTATGCAGCAGGTGTCTTGGCCCTCAGACTTCGATACTGCAGTGCCTATGTTGTTAAGAAGCACGATGCAATGCTCGATATTGCAGTTCCTGTGTTGTTAAATAGTACGATGCAATATTCTTTCGGATACGCATTCATGGACGTTTGGGTCTGGCCGTGATTCGTGCCACATAGCCATAGTGGTTAAGGCGACAGCTCGCGTAAAGCGGGAGATCCGGATTCGAGTCACAGTCCAGCACGAATTTTGAATGTCGTCATTCGATTATACAGCTGATGGTTGTCCATATTCGCTATTGCTAATACATTTCATGTCGCTGAAACTCCAGCGAACGCGGAATAGGCAAATTTTTCGACGTACACAGAGAGGTGTGCTCGTCTGACTCACAGGAGCTTTGGGCAAAACGCCAAACCATGCTTTACAGGAGATGCAGGGATTCTACCCAGTGGACATTATGGTAAGATGCCTTGTACTCTCCTACTAGTTACGTAAAGGGGACCTAACAAAAATCCATCAAACCATAGACCAAAGGGTAGCAACTAAGTTCTAACTCCTCAACTGCAAATAGGATACATGACAGAATGACTAGGACGACAGTGAAACGGGCCGAAGAGCCCACCAAACTTTTCTGTGCATTCGAGGACACCGAGCGCTCTACCACATAAACCCTAGTCAAGGCATGGTGCATTACGTAACTGGGCACCCCCTATATCCAGCTTATCTGCTTAGATCCAACAGGGAAGAGAATGACATCTGTCATGGTGGACATATAGAAACAGCCGTTCACATGATCTTTAACTGTGTAGCCTATAATGGAATTATGGAGCCAAAGAGACTAGCTAACCGCTGTAGGAACTTTTAATAAAGTACAAATATTGATCAATAATAAAAAAATGTTAACATCCTCTCCTAAAAAGAAATAAACGAAAATTCCAGGCTACGGCAATAACAAAATCACCTCAGCCACGCACAGCATCAAATTAGCAGCACTAAAATGAGTAACGGAGTCCCAGCGAGCTTCTCCCGAGCTGTGTAAATACGAATAGGAGTCTTGCGTTTCATAATGTGAATGTTGCATCCAAGATCACAGCGCCACACGAAGCAGAACCCGCAATACCATATCAGCTCCGCATCGGTAGAGTATCCGTTTCCAACTCTGCGAATATCACAAGGAGACGTGCGTCATAGAGAGGTGCCCAGCACATATAGAAGCTCTGGACTGCGTCATGGCTCAGTTGGCTGTTGTTTGATATCAGGTGTTGGGTTGTCCGGTAGTGTGAAGAAAGCATCATCTACACTCAAAACTTTTATTGAAAAACAAAACAAGGACTCTTAGCGTGGTTTGTAAGTAGTAACGCCCTCTCGATACATGATGGCAGTGCAAGGCTGGTCGTTCCGAGACAACAGACGACCTGTGGCAGGCTGACGACTGGGATGGAGCGCTGGCGCAGGAAGCTCGCGGCAGCACGCGCACTTCCCTTTCGTGGCTCCGCAGCTCAGGGCACTGCCCGCCTGCAGAGACGGAAGACCGCAGTCATTCTTGCAGAGAAGACAGAACTCAATGGTGATGTCCGCCCTTCCGAGTATAGACATATAACGTTACTACGGACAGTTCATGCAGTTGGGTGGCTGCACCGCCCCTCTGAGCGGCTCCTCACCGCCCCCCCCCCTCCCTGCCACAGGCAGAAGGCCAGTAGTGGCTGGAGGAAGACCAAATGTGGCCCACCAGCTGGATGATGATGATGTTCCGTTTGTGGGGCTCTCAACTGTGCATTCATTAGCACCCCTACAGAGTCCAAATTTTTACACAGTCCAATTTTTTAACAGTCCAATCCAGCCAATATCAAGAATGATGATGAAATGATGAGGACAACACAAACACCCAGTCCCTGGGAAGAGAAAATCCCCAACCCGGCCTCGAATCGAACCCGGGACCCCGGGACTTCTGTATAGTATCCGATATTTTTAACTTTTATTTTCTCTACTTTTGGCCAATACATATGCATGTAGTTTCTCAACCAATACTTTTACTGACACATAATGCATCTACGAATATATATGTATATTCGGTCGTGAAAGCTGTCAACGGCTGGGACAGCGGTGTGCTGACCACATGCCCGTCCTTATACGCATCCAGTAAGGCCTATCGGCCGAGGATGACACGGCGGTACCATACGAGTCCCTGACCAGCAATTCTCCTTGTGAAAACTGCACTTCAATAATACGTTCCATTTCCGCAGTACCTACGTTGCAAGTTTTACGTGATTCACCCTACATACTGTGGAGACAAAAGTTATGGGATACCTCCTAATCTCGTGTCGGATCTCCTTTTGCGCGGCGTAGTGGAGCAACTCGACGTTACATGGACTCAACAAGTCCGTGGAAACCCCAGCTGAAAACCTGAGCCATGTTGTCTCTATAGCCGTCCACAACTGTGAAAGGCTTACCAGTGCAGAATTTTCTGCACGAACCGATCTGTCGATTTGTGCCATACATTTTCGATGGCATTCTTGTCGGTCTCTCGGATTGTCAAGAATTTTCTTCAAATCGGTGACAGACGTCGTGAGATGGCAATATGCACATATACAGTGCAGTACATTGGCGCAGTAATCATGTATCCTTATGTGACACATGTGAAAAAGAAAGCGAGGTGATTATGGGCTCACGATGGTAATTAACAAAGTCTGACATCTTCGGCATTCCACTTCGGATATTGTTAGGAAATTCCGAGTACCTTTGTCAACAGCACGACATCGCCTGCAGCGCCTCTCTTGCGCTGGTGAACATATCGGTTGGACTCTAGACGACTCGAAAACAGTGTCTTGGTCAGATGAGTGCAGATTTCAGTTGGTAAGCGCTGATGGTAGGATTCAAGGTAGCATTACCCCACGAAGCCATCAACACAGATTGTCAAGAAGGCTCTGAACTAGCTGGTGGTGGCTCCATAATGGTGTGGATCCTCTCGTCCAATTGAACCGATCATTTTCTAGAAATAATTATATTCGGATTGTGGGAGACTATTTGCCGCCATTCATGGACTTCACTTTCCAAGAAACATCGATGGAATAGTCAAGAATGACAATGCGATATGTCACTGGGCTACAATTATTCGCGGTTGGTTTGAAGAAAATTCTGACCAGTTCGAATGGCCGACATGAATGCAACTGAAAATTTATGGGCCATAATCGAGAGGTCGGTTCGTCCAGAAAATTCTGCACCGGCAACACTTTCGCAGTTGTGAACGGCTATAGATACAACATGGCTCGGTTTTCCAGCTGGGGTTTCCACGGACTTGTTGAGTCCATGGAACGTCGAGTTGCTGCACTACTCCACGCAGAAGGACTTGCGGATCGAGAAAACTTTTGTCACCACAGGATATAGGGTAAATCACGGAAAACTTGCACCGTAGGTACTGCGGAAATGGGAAGTACTATTGACGCGATGTGGAAAGTACTAGTGACGTGCGATTTTCACAGGATAAAATGGTTCAAATGGCTCTGAGCACTATGGGACTTAACATATGAGGTCATCAGTCCCTAGAACTTAGAACTACTTAAACCTAACTAACCTAAGGACATCACACACATCCATGCCCGAGGCAGGATTCGAACCTGCGACCGTAGCGGTCTCGCAGTTCCAGACTGAAGCACCTAGAACCGCTCGGCCACACCGGCCGGTTTCACAGGATAAATCATTAGTCTGGGGCTCGTATTGTTAGGCAATAAACAGATTGTAATAGTAATTTCAAAGTGTATATTTTGTGCAAACATAGCTTTTCTAAAATGGAATAATGCCTACTGACATTAACAAACTAAATTTACGTTAAATCAGAATGTCAGTAGAGTTTGTTGCAGGATTGTAGTGCGAGTCGTTTACGAGATATCGTATTTTGAATAGTTCCCATACCGATACTGGCTTGAGCCAGTGAACCTGCGTAGTTGCTAGGTACGATGTTCTTATGTTTGCTTCAGTGTTCTTGTGTGTTCGTTGAGTGCAGCTTGCTAGTCAGTCAGTGTGTGACAGTCCAAGCAGTAGGTCGTGAGTGGATTATGGGATATATCAATGCAGGACAAATCGACATTGTCATGGTGTATGGATAGTACTGAAAGAATGTAGTTCGTTCATGTACGGTGTACACGACAAAACCTAAGAGACTTCAACCATTTGGCAGTTATTTATCAGTCTCATCAACCTGTACGTGGAAATATTATTGCAACACCTAGACAACGTAACGGTAGGTTCAAATGGCTCTGAGCACTATGGGACTTAACTGCAGTGGTCATCAGTCCCTAGAACTTAGAACTACTTAAACCTAACTAACCTAAGGACATCACACACACCCATGCCCGAGGCAGGATTCGAACCTGCGACGGTAGGGGTCGCGAGGCTCCAGACTGTAACGCCTAGAACCACTCGGCCACTCCGGTCGGCGTAATAGTTGGAAAAAAAAGTAGCGACAGAAGAGAGGGAAATTAATGTTCTTGTTGCTGCTGTTGCAGTTAATCCGTACGTTAGTTCCAGCGCAATCGAAAGATGAAGTAGCATTAGTCAAGCAAGTGTCCTACTCATACATCGACAAAGGTTGCACCCCGATCGCATCTTTCTCCATCAACAGCTGCGTGGAAACGATTACAAGAATTGTGTTAACTTCTTTACATGGACATTAAGACAGGATACTGCAGATGTATCATGTATCTTGTTTAGTGACGAAGCACATTTACCAGTCCTGGCCAGGTAAACCGCCGAAAGATGCACTACTGGCCTGTTGATAATTCCCGTTGGCTCAGGTGGAATGTCAGCGTCCATCGAGTGAAAACGTGTGGTGAGGGATAGTAAACCCTCAGCATATAGGCCTGTTTTTCACAGTTGAAACACTGAACGCGAACAAGTATCGTAGCCTCCTTACAGACCATCTCCCACTGATGCTAAAAGACATCCCTCTGCAGACTTGGAGGAATCTGTATTACCAACATGATAGTAGTAGAGCTAATAATGCACGAAGCACTACACCATGCCTTCACGAATATTTTCAACATCGTTGATATGGACGTAGAGGACCTGTACCTTGGCTGGCGTGTTCCCCGGATTTTACAACTGTAGACTTTTCTTTGAGGAAACCTGAAAGACGCTGTTTACAAGGGCATACCAACTACACCCGATGATATGCAACGACGTATTACTGCAGCCTGCTCGTATAACCCCCTGAAATGCTAGCACGTGTGCAGACTGGAACCGTGTATTGACGCTACCGGTGGACATTCTGAAAATAACAAGTGACGGACAACTGTCTCGTTGCTGGTCAGAATCCAGGTAACTAGTGTAAGCACTTGTGTTGTTCTTTAGTGTGCATGTGCCGGTGTGGGAACTTTTCATAATATAGTATCTCGTAAAGGACTTACACTAGAATCCTACAACAAACACCACTGACGTTCTAATTTACCCTGATTTTAGTTTGTTAAATTTAGTAGGCACTGTTCCGTTTAAAAAGTGTATCGTGCCCCAGAAAATCCATTTTGTGAAAACCGCTCATCAGTAGCATTTTCCATTCCACAGTATTTGGGGTGCAAGTTTCATTTCTTGATGAAGATTATTATTGTTCTTACTACTATTATTATTAATACGCTGAAACACTACCTCTTAATCTATCTAAACTTGTTAATTCTTCAAAACGTGGAAAACACACGACATATTACATAAACGGAGATTGAAGGTATAAATCATCTACGCTAAGAGAACAACTGACACTTATTGTAACTCTAAAGGCTCTTGAATTTGCGTGCGCAACGTCGTGATTGGGTAACTTCAACGCTAATTTACTCGGAAACGGCACAACGTATCAATTTTTTTTTTGTAAAAATCATTTCCCAACATAGCCTACTGTTCAACACCCTTACAAGCTCTTCACACTGTTTGTAAACATTCTGTGTTTCCTATCTTCATTAATACACGCGCAAAAGGCTTGAGCGAAGTGCACTGTTATATTCATGAGTAAACGTCTGTTTTATTATTTCTGTTATTAAGTGGGCTGCACATTCAACATTTGTTAATCTTCAGGTTCATAGTAGAGTGGAACAAATTTTTTATATTATTGTGGCATAATTATGCTATCGTTTTTTGTGAAACTCTGGGCTATGACATATGTTTGAGGCATTAACTGGATGTCATGTTAAAATATGTTTGTGTTTCATGTAGCATAGTTCAAAGCATCATTGGAACCCAATTAGCTAAGCAAATTAATGTATCTATTATGGCAAAAAGTGGAACCTATTTTGACGTAGAACTTGGTACTCTTCTCATCGATCGTTTGGTCTGGCCGCTGAACAATCGGCTACTGATTCCGCCGACGGTATGTTTTCTACTTACTTACTACGCTCTAGAACTACACACAGTGTCAGCGATTCGATTTTCGGAAAAGTATTTGTTGTTCTTAGAACAGGACTAGAACACTAACAAAACCATATCGAGTAATGTTTGAAGTAATATCCCAGTGAAAATGACCGAGTGAGGTGGCCCAGTGGTTAGCACACTGGACTCGCATTCGGGAGGACGACGGTTCAATCCCACGTCCGGCCACCCTGAGTTAGGTTAAAAAATGGTTCACATGGCTCTAAGCATTATGGGACTTAACATCTGAGGTCATCAGTCCCCTAGACTTAGAACTACTTAAACCTAACTAACCTAAGGACATCACACACATCCATGCCCGTGGCAGGATTCGAACCTGCGACCGTAGCGGTGGCGCGGTTCAAGACTGAAGCGCCTAGAACCGCTCGGCCACAACGGCTGGCTGAGGTAGGTTTTCCGTGATTTTCCTAAATCGCTTCAGGCAAAAGCCGGGATGGTTCCTTTGAAATGGCACGGCGGACTTCCTTCCCCATCCTTCCCAAATCCGGTGAGACCGGTTTCCTCGCAGTTTGGTATCCTCCCCCAAATCAACTCAACTCAACCCAGTGAAAATGCAAAAACAGACATGTTGGTTTCCATTCACATCAGAACTGCAAAGGATTATAAGTCCGGCAGTGACTGCTGACGGGCAAACTTCGTGCTCTTGAGTGTACCTCCAACAGCCCATGTCTAACTTACGTATGCTGCGTTTCTGCGCTTATTGTGCATTTGCCGATAGTGATAACAATTATTAGTGTAATGTGGTATTGTGGCAAATTAGGGTGATTACGTGATGATGTAACAGACTTTCAGGAATGATGTAGAAGCGTAACTGTGACAGGTTGAGGTGAGGGACTCTGGTTCGGAAACGATCGAGGTGAAAGCTATAAATGAAAATTATTGCCTTACCTCTGACGTGGAATATAGGTACCAGTACTTTTGTTGTTATGTTTGTAGGTCATGTAAATTTCAGAGGAGGTAGTATGGACCGAAACAAGAAAAATTTTTTAGTAAACATGGGCTCTAAAACGTATACCCTAAGACCAATCAGCACTTGTTTATCTTCGCTACTATGAAATATCTCTCTTCTACTGAATAAGGGTCCATAGCTCTTAAGCTATACATTTTGAGGCCGATGTTTACTGTATGTTTTTCTTGGTTTAGATCCACACTACTATCTGTGAAAGTTTAATACCCAAAAATTTGCAACAACAGTACCGGTACAATTATTCCACTGTCAGAGGTATCACAACGATTTTCACTTATAACTTACGACTCGGCAGTTTCCGAACTAGGGTTCCTTATCTCATATTATTACAGTGGGCCTTCTCCATCATCCCTGAAAGTTTGCAACATTGTCTACGAATTTTCCTGTATAAAATAAAGACGAATACGATATTCGCGTACTATAGAACGTTTAGTAATAACAGCGATAACGTTATTACCAACTGTGAAACCACACGCGTACAGGTAACATGTAAAAACTGCAACTACCATAAACAAATAAATAATCTGCAAATCTGCTTCGGATGAATTGATCTATGAAAATTGTCAGTCTCCAGCCCATTTTACTAGTAAGTAGACACCGAAGGAGGAAAAAATCAATGTTCGACCGCACATCTCTTTTGTGACGGTTGGTTTTGTTACTAACACTGTAGGTAGTGCTCGTTGGAGGACAGGAGCATAGTGACAACCAATATTTTCAGCTCGTAAAATCAAATTATAATGGGTTCTAGCAAAGCAAATGGACTTGCGCGGACAGTCTGAGGGCCACATGGTGCATAAAACTCTGATATTGAAAAGTAGCCTCCAGTAACAGGCTATTGCCTTCACATATCTTACGTAGATCAATAAATGGCTTGTAATACGAGACCAAATAACTGAATCCTGTATAGGAAAAACGAAAAGGCTAGAGGTGTCAGAAGTATGTTACTTGTATTATGCATCACTATGAACGGGCAAGTTAGTCCGTTATTACATTTAGCTTTGATAGTGACCTAGTCCCTCAGTGGAATAGCTTGCTGGCTATATGATACCACATGGGAAATAAAACTGTAGGCACCTGAGTTCACGATAAGGAGCGCTAAGTTAAAGAGCATTTCATCCTTGTGGTTCGATACTGACGTTGTGTGGCGCCCCGCCGCTCTGCTTCGCCGAGGCACACAGCTGCCAGATGAGCCTGTTTACCGCGGGCGAAGCGTATTGCAGCCCGCGGTTGGGCAAGGCCGTGGTCTGCGCAAAGCTCTAGTTGTTGCTAACTCTCTGAGACAGCAGCTACCCAACTTCGCCGCTGCTGAACACGAACAACGTCGCAAACTATGCTGCTTTCACTGGACAGAGCATCTCCGTTGCATTTTCGTATGGTCTGTTCTAAACTTTCAAAGTCTTAGAGATCTCTGAATCCTTTGATGTCTGCTCTCAGACCTACTTGATAAGGTTCAAATGGCTCTGAGCACTATGGGACTCAACAGCTGAGGTCATTAGTCCCCTAGAACTTAGAACTAGTTAAACCTAACTAACCTAAGGACATCACAAACATCGATGCCCGAGGCAGGATTCGAACCTGCGACCGTAGCGGTCTTGCGGTTCCAGACTGCAGCGCCTTTAACCGCACGGCCACTTCGGCCGGCACTTGATAAGGATTCCAAACAATGGAGCTATTCTCTGTAGTTTGTGGCACTAACGTCTTTCCGTTTCCTATACAGATATGTTTCACCTCCGCACAATCCTCCCAACAAAGATGTCTTCCTTTCTCTTCTACTTCGTATACTGGCTGCTGTGTCATGACCTGCTAAACTTCCGCTCACGTAACCTTATGTCTTACAAGAAACATCGCAAACATGACCATTTAATTTTAGCACAAAAAAGCACACATGCACTCTGCGCGAAAAATTGGACCATAATATGTAGTTATAAGCTTTGGAAAGTACATTTTCGAACGCAACTGTTGCTTGTCACTCCGTCCGCCCCCTGACGACGCCTAATGCCCGAGGATGAAGTACTGTACTTCGCCAATAACACTCCTCCTATTCACTGGATGGTGGGAAACAGGGAAGCAGATGAGGCTCGTGGAGAAATCTACCCAACGTGCATTGAAATGTTGTTCGAGAACACATATTGTTCTAGAACAGGACGTAATATGTGTACTTCACGCACAAATACGTTCCATATTATTTTAACGATATTTCCGTATTGATATTGTGCAACTATAAATATACCTCAAAAATAAAAATGAGTAAACTTAGGCAACTGAAAAATTATTTTGAAATAAAGTTACTGTTAAATTTCGACTTACAGTTTAATTGTGCCTATCACGTTGAAGAATAGCGCATATCCTGAGAAGGCTTTCCACTTTAACAGTGCCAGCTTAAAATCCAAAGCAAAAAAAATCACAACAGCGGTGTCAGTGATTAAACAGAGCTACGCTACATCTTTAAAGACACGCTCATTCGTTTGATTCATTTTTACTGAGCTGGTGAATCGCAACATAAAAATTTTAAAACAGAAGTATCCGGCAGCAGTTAGAGTTCATAAACGGCGCACTATGACTGAATGAACATAGCATGTTACCAATATGAAAGTACTATTTCACAAAGATCATACTCCACTGTAAAGTACTTCGCACTGCATTAATTTGTTGCAGTGGCGTAGAGCGAGTTACAAACAACAAGTGCGCGTGACCGTTTGAAAGCAGTATTTTTAGTAGGTCATAACCGTGTACTATCAGAATTATGGCCAAAATTTTTGCGTGGAATCGGTTGCTGAGGCTGACATCTTGTATGTGTGCCTCTTCTTCCTTTAAATCTATAGCATCAAAATGGTTCAAATGGCGCTAAGCACTATGGAACTTAACATCTGAGGCCATCAGTCACCTAGACTTAGTTTTACTTAAACCTAACTAACCTAAGGAAATCACCCAAATCCATGCCCGACGCAGGATTCGAACCTGCGACCTTAGCAGCAGCGCGGTTCCGAACTGAAGCGCCTAGAACCGCTCGGCCACAGCGGCTGGCTCTATAGCATCCATAGTAAAAATAGATCAAGAAAATTGTGATTCTTGAGTTTCTCCCGTCGTATTTGATAATCAAAAGTAGTAATCAAGAGTAGATCGAGCAAACGTATAGTTGTGACGACCACGGCGGACAGAGCCATCACACCGACGTCACCTCAGACGCCGTCGCAATCTGTTCCACCGCGCGACCGTGGCGTGGGGCGCGGACGGCGGAGGGAGCGCGCCGCGGGCGGAGGGTATTTAAATCGGCCGCCGCCGCGACCGAACCCAGTTCCCTCTGAGCAGCCATAGCGTACGGATCTCCGTGCCGGCACGTTCACAGGAGCTCAGTCCGTCAGTTCACCTGATGATGGCGACATGTATGATCGCCGAAATATTGTGCCCGTTGGACACTATAGACCGGCAGCACACCCGTGGATATTTTGATTATCAAGAAAATTAATTACATGTAGTCGTAGCGACTGTGGCTATCCCAATATAAATTCTTCTCTTAGATGAAAACACTCAGGGTGGAACTTTTGAAAAAACTGTTGCACATTTATATGAACCAGTCCTCAAAACCGTATCTATCTCAACTTCTACACATACACTCCACAATCTATAGTGCAGGTCATTGGTATCTCTAACCAATATTAGAAACATAATTTCATGTTCATTCACACATAGAGCAAGAGTAATATGACCGACTACGCACCTTCGAACACTTCTCAATCTGTATAGTCTGCGTTTCACGATCCGTAAATGAAATACACGATAGCGCAGTAGATTTGGGGCATAGTTTTCTCTAATACCGCTTCTTTCAAGGTGGTTCTGCGAGAGTAGCGTCGATTTTGTTTCTAAGACACCCACTTCAGTCCCTTAAGAATCTCCATCATATTATCGCATTGGTTTTGTTGACTTCTTAACATTTTAGGGCAGCGCCTCTGAATTCTACATACATAATTATACTCTGTAAGATTTCCAAAACGTTCTCACACTTAAACATATGTTTACTCTAGACGCAGACAGACGGGGTGCACAGAACCCGTCCCTGGGGGAGTGTGGCGTCACGAAGATCATCCTGCCATACCTACCACTAGTATTGCGTCAACCCATATAACAATGCCGACGCCATAGACGAAATGGAAAACAAAAAAGAAGGAAAAGCAGATTTATACTTCCCGAGCCACTTTCCGGATTGCGGTGGCAGGTACTTTATGTAACACGCTTACCCTCGCTTCCAGTTCCAGTTGCAAATGGTGAGCTCAAACCTCCCTTTAACGTTTGTGGTCCTTTCTCTAAATGTTTTTTGGACGATCCTATATGCCGGTTGACTCTCCCAGGAACTTACGCACTCGGAGTTTTAGCAATAAGCCACGCCGTGATGTAGAACGCCTCCCCTGTGGCGTCATTTATGGAGATGAATGAGCATATCAGTGTTGCTTTCGCGTTTACTAAATCAGCACCAGTAGAAACCCGTTGCACTTACTATGCTTGCTTTATCCCTTCTGTCACTATAGATGGGTGAGCATTCCTTTGCGAAATGAAATTTTCACTCTGCAGCGTAGTATGCGCTGATACAAAACTTCCTGGTGGACAGAAACTGCGCGACTGCTGCGGTTTGCAGGTTCGAATCCTGCCTCGGGCATGGATGTGTGTGATGTCCTTAGGTTAGATACGTTTAAGTAGTTCTAAGTTCTATGAGACTGATGACTTCAGCAGTTAAGTCCCATAGTTCTCAGAGCCATTTGAACCATTTTTTGTTACGAAGTAAGTTAGTTCATTATGTGTTCCATGGGTAATATTCACGGAGTCAAACTCTTGCTGCATCAGTACCCTCCCCATCATTCAGTTACTTCTTCTCACGAAGGGCATCCTTCATTTTGCCAAATAGATGGAAGTCGGAAGGTGCGAGATGCAGGCTTTAGGGTGGATGAGGAAGAACAGTCCAATGAAGTTTTTAAGCTTCTCTCTGGTTGTGTAGACTTGTGTGAGAGCTTGCGTTGTCGTGGAGAAAAAGTTCGTTTCCACTTTTGAGGCGATAAATACGCTGATAACGTTTTTTCACTTTCCTGAGTGTAGCACAACGCACTTCAAAGCTGATCCTTGCACATGAAAAAGTACATCAAACAAAATGACCCGTTCAGACTCCGAGAAGTCCGTCGTCATGACTTTACCGGCTGAGGCTGCGGCTTTGATCCTTTTCTTCGGAGGAGAGGTGGTATGGCGCCATTCCATAGATTGTTGTTTTGTTTCCGGTTCGAAACGATGTTTCATCGCTTGTGCCGATGTTCGAAGAAAATTGTCATGATCAGCCTCGTAACGCGCAAGAAATTACGCACATATCGTCTTTCGTTCGTCTTTATGGTCTTCTGTTTGGCGGCGAGGAACCCAGTCGGCACACACCTTTCAATACCCCAAACGGCGAACGAGTGTGTCAGCACTAGCGACATAGATGTCCGGTAGTGCAGTGAGGTATTTTATTGTGATTCGGTGCTCGCCTAGAACGAGACTGACTGCGCGTTCCAACATTGCAACAGTCACAGCTGTATCCCACCGGCCGGTACACGGGAGACAGGACCTCACCCAACGACTCACCGTCCTTTTGTTCAATGCCAGGTCTACGTAGACATTCTCCAAGACCTTATGATGCTCTGGTTTTCCATCAAAAGAAGCTCAATGACAGCTGTCTGCTTGGGACGGCCCTCCGATACAGTCGCAAATTTCAAGGTTACGTATAGCGCCGCCAAGTATCGGAACTTCATAGGGGCTGAAGCGGGAATATTCCACAATGTCCCACAACAAATTCTGTATTTTTTGAATCTAGATTAGCACATGAAAAAATGTGTTGCATTACTTATGAACGTCCCTCGAGTTAACAATGATTTCCTCTGTGCTGACATTAACCTGGCCAAAAATTTAATACGTTCTTATAAAGCTATTATGCGAAATTTTGGAACTGCGTCTCACATCTCCCGGAAGTCTATGAACACATCACCTACTTTGGCGTAGGTGTCTACTGTATTCTCAGTCTCGTGAATGATGAAAGCAAACTTGGAGCCACAAGACAGCTGTTTATGGTATCCCTCTTGATTAGTAATGACAAGGTTTTTGTCTCCAGTAAGACTATAACACACAAGCGTAAGACTTGTTCCGAAATTGTACATCAGACTGGCGTCAATGTTGTATACAGTGGGATATTCAAGCGATTAGGGTAAGTGGTATGTACAGGCTGGTTCAAATCCTGCCTCGGGCATGGATGTGAGCGATGTACTTAGGTTAGTTAGGTTTAAGTAGTTCTAAGTTCTAGGGGACTGATGACCTCCGCTGTTAAGTTCCATAGTGCTCAGAGCAATTTGAACTATTTGTACAGGCCGAGTAACGTTCTAGAGCTCACGATTACAATCGGGTCTGAAACCTGGACACTCAGTTCACGTGGATAAAGTTATCTTTCATCATAAGTCCGTTGTAGCACCACTGACTACAGGTGTCAATAGGAATGTTCAGAGTGGTGTGAAGACACTTCTGATAAGTCAATGCACCAAGAGAGTTTATACAGATAAACAGTTAGTTAAGAAACAAATCAGGAGAGCAGCATCAACATAAGTAGGTGATATATGAATAAAAGCAACACAGCTCTGGCAACATGGAGCTACGCTGGCGTGGCCGCTAAGGCTGTGTTCTTACCTAGGGAAAGGAACAGGGGAGAGCTGCGCAAAGTGGTCATGGTGGGCAAACTGACCGTTGAGTTTCTGGAGGCTATAAGGCGTGGACACGGCTAGGGAAATGCTTTAACGTATTCCCTTTGGAGGACCCAGCCACCCCCTTAAATCTAACCAGTTTGTTGTGCTGATCCTCAGAGTTATAACAATTTTTGTGGATTTTAGTCATCCTGATGTAAGGTTAATGGTCAGCGTTTGTATTTATTGTAGAGCGGGAATGTTGTTGAAAGTGGACTCCATAATCTTACTTTAGTTATTGAAATTTCGGTATTGCTATCAGATGGCATCCAGCTTTTGTGTAACGGCGTCAGTGCGTGCAAAGTGACCATCTCGGCGGCGTTTCCTGGCTACATTGTGCAGGGGAAAAATGTAAAAGCAGCGCTCGGAAGATTGGCTATACTTACAGGAAGTTCTTATAACGGTAGCCTAGAAGCAACAAATAAAGAAAGAGGAGAAAAATTAAGTAGAATTTAGAAAAATCGGAAAACAGCCGAGGAGAAGAAAGCCAGTGAAAAGAAGATTCTAAAAAGGACGAAACCCAGTCCGATGATCATTTTTTACGATAAAATATATTCGGTTCTTTGTTAAAACAGTTTTTCATCCCTTATTTCTGAGTTTAAAACTATGTGGCCTCTTTGCCCGTGTATGTCGGGCAAAGTGGACATTTTGCCACTTTATGAAAACTGAACTGTTTAAAGCACTTAATATGACCCTAAGATTGTTAAACTTCACGAGATCGTATTTCAGTAGTAGCAGATTATAATCAGTCGCTTCTGTGCATTTTCAACTATTGCTATTCAGCTGAAAAGTAGGAATACCTTAACCTGGCCACTTTTCCCGGCTCTCCTCTACATAGGCGACGGTTGTGGTGAAATGAACAGCAAATGCAAGGTTACAGCGGGGTAGTATTAGAGGAGTGTGTGTGTGTAAATTCCTATGGGACTAAACTGCTAAGGTCATCGGTCCATAGACTTACACACTACTTAAACTAACTTATGATAAGGACAACACACACACCCATGCCCCATGGAGGACTCGAACTTACGGCGGGAGGGGCCGCACAATCAGTTACATGGTACCTCTAACCGCGCGGTCACACCGCGCGGCATTAGAGGAGTAACATCGCCGGTTGTTTCAGAAGAATCCACCGTAGGCGGCACATGAAATATAAGGGATTCTTCAGAAACATTATTAGGAAAAATAAGCAACTCTGTTCCTCTACTCCGACGAAAAATAATACAAGATTTACAAGTTGAAAATCACTGGCTAAAGAGCGTATGTTTAGAAAATAAGTTTGTCACACAAATGAAAATGTTGTCTCGTTGAGACCGTCTTGAAACAAAGTTCTGCTAAGAGTTTACGTTCTTTCTTCTTGGCACTGTGTTAAAATCCATCAACCAATTTAAGTTCTTCCGTCTGTGCACGGATTTTAAGTTTCCTTGGAGCAGTCTGCAGTCAGTGTACTACAATAATAATTTAAGTAACGTTTTACAGCCTCTAAAATACGAACAGAGGTCTGTTGACGGAGTCACAGCAACCCACGCTGTTGTCTGTAGCGGAGGTGGCTGGTCGGCGACGGAGACTGCGATGTCGGCGTGGGGCTGGAGTTCTGGCACGGAGTGATCTGCTGATGGATGCCCGTGCGCCGGCCTAAACACCGTCCATCCGCCGGGTATAATAGTATCTCTTTTCTGCCGCGTGGGTCACTGTACGAGTAGGATCCCGAGAGCCGCGACCTCTGTCGACGATGCTAGGGCCTCCTAGTGAAAACCAGGAAATCTGCTTTTCGGCAAGCCTGGTAAGTGGGCAATCCTGGACGCTGAGATGTATGATGTATTGTCGACGTCGTAGGCATAACATCACGACATGTCAGCTTTGACATCCCAAACATTTCCCCCATCGGTCCCGAGAAAGAGGAATCTACTTGCATAACGGTATCCAACGTGAAGTGAGAGCTGATTTACATTACACTATTGTTTATAGGTCGTTCAATGCTTAATACACCACAGAAAAAAACAGAAATGGAAAGAAAAGGAACACTCACTCAAAAGTCACTGATATGCTAGGCACAAAGACAAGATGAGACACTTCGCCTGTGGCAGTTGAGACATAGAATGGTAGCTAAACTGAAACATGTGATATTAGAAAAATTAAATCTATGATTAAATCCTTTAAATTTCCTCTCATGAAGACTGAACAAAACTTGTGCAAATAGAAAACTAAATAAATAAAGTAACAGGTGAAAGCTACCAACACATAAGCAAGAAAATCACAGCTTTGCTTAAAAATTGCAGTTGCAATCAATTAAGGAACATACAGTTGGTTTTTAGAAGATAAGAAGACAATCAACAGGCCATCTCAGTAAGTGAACTACAATATACCAATGGAAAATTCCATGTGCGGACGCCAGAGATCGTATTGAGGTCAGTCACACAGAAGTGTTGTACTGAATGCGGAGTTTCGAAAATTTCGTACCTTCTCGTCATACAGCCTAATTGGCTGTACAGCATCGGTTGGCTCAAAGGGCATTCATGTTCATTTGTTTTTTCGACGCACTTGGCGATTCTGATTCAATGGACACAGCCCATTTGGCGATTTTCGTGCGGAGAATAAATGCCGAGTTAGAGGGGGAGCTTATGAGATTAATCTGAATTGGGGACACTGCTACTAGTAACGGCATTGTTTTAATGTTTATGTAGATTTAATAGAGTGGAAGGTGCTGGTCAGCATCACACAGGAGGATCGAAGTGGTTTTAAAAGTTTCACGACTGATAATGGCAGTCCTTTTAGATTTCGTTGACGATTTCAGTACGTTCCGTAATACCTAAACTGGTGGTATGCACTAAATCAACTGATTTTAATGATATGATGAAGGTTTTAGTCAACATACCGAAATATTTTCACTTACAAATTGAAACAAAGTTTGTTTTTGAGGAATTAAGTCGAATAAGTCAATATTCTATACCGCTCTTAATGTAGATGTTTAAGCTGCGGATAACGTCTGTGGAGGTTCATTATTTTACGAAAAGTGGTTAATACATTCCAGGAGATGTGTGGGAAAAGTATCAAGCCCATCGGAGGTCCTTGGTGTATTTCTGACCTCGGTTTTGTTATCCAACCCAATAATTGTCTTACGTCCTTAAATCTCTCAGTTCAAGAGAAGAAACATTCGACCACATACATCTTACACAAAGTAGATGCTGTTAAACCAATTCGAAAAAGTAACTGCCTAACTACGAAATATATCTACATCTACATCTACATCTACATTTATAATCCGCAAGCCACCCAACGGTGTGTGGCGGAGGGCACTTTACGTGCCACTGTCATTTCCTCCCTTTTCTGTTCCAGTCGCGTATGGTTCGCGGGAAGAACGACTGTCTGAAAGCCTCCGTGCGCGCTCGAATCTCTCTAATTTTACATTCGTGATCTCCTCGGGAGGTATAAGTAGGGGGAAGCAATATATTCGAAACCTCATTCAGAAACGCACCCTCTCGAAACCTGGCGAGCAAGCTACACCGCAATGCAGAGCGCTTCTCTTGTAGAGTCTGCCACTTGAGTTTGCTAAACATCTCCGTAACGCTATCATGGTTACCAAATAACCCGGTGACGATACGCGCCGCTCTTCTTTGGCTCTTCTCTATCTCCTCCGTCAACCCGATATGGTACGGATCCCACACTGATGAGCAATACTCAAGTATAGGTCGAACGAGTGTTTTGTAAACCACCTCCTTTGTTGATGGACTACATTTTCTAAGGACTCTCCCAATGAATCTCAACCTGGTACCCGCCTTACCAACAATTAATTTTATATGATCATTCCACTTCAAATCGTTCCGCACGCATACTGCCAGATATTTTACAGAAGTAACTGCTACCAGTGTATGTTCCGCTATCATATAATGATACAATAAAGGATCCTTCTTTGTTTGTATTCGCAATACATTACATTTGCCTATGTTAAGGGTCAGTTGCCACTCCCTGCACCAAGTGCCTATCCGCTGCAGATCGTCCTGCATTTCGTTACAATTTTCTAATGCTGCAACTTCTCTGTATACTACAGCATCATCCGCGAAAAGCCGCATGGAACTTCCGACACTATCTACTAGGTCATTTATATACACTCCTGGAAATGGAAAAAAGAACACATTGACACCGGTGTGTCAGACCCACCATACTTGCTCCGGACACTGCGAGAGGGCTGTACAAGCAATGATCACACGCACGGCACAGCGGACACACCAGGAACCGCGGTGTTGGCCGTCGAATGGCGCTAGCTGCGCAGCATTTGTGCACCGCCGCCGTCAGTGTCAGCCAGTTTGCCGTGGCATACGGAGCTCCATCGCAGTCTTTAACACTGGTAGCATGCCGCGACAGCGTGGACGTGAACCCTATGTGCAGTTGACGGACTTTGAGCCAGGGCGTATAGTGGGCATGCGGGAGGCCGGGTGGACGTACCGCCGAATTGCTCAACACGTGGGGCGTGAGGTCTCCACAGTACATCGATGTTGTCGCCAGTGGTCGGCGGAAGGTGCACGTGCCCGTCGACCTGGGACCGGACCGCAGCGACGCACGGATGCATGCCAAGACCGTCGGATCCTACGCAGTGCCGTAGGGGACGGCACCGCCACTTCCCAGCAAATTAGGGACACTGTTGCTCCTGGGGTATCGGCGAGGACCATTCGCAACCGTCTCCATGAAGCTGGGCTACGGTCCCGCACACCGTTAGGCCGTCTTCCGCTCACGCCCCAACATCGTGCAGCCCGCCTCCAGTGGTGTCGCGACAGGCGTGAATGGAGGGACGAATGGAGACGTGTCGTCTTCAGCGATGAGAGTCGCTTCTGCCTTGGTGCCAATGATGGTCGTATGCGTGTTTGGCGTCGTGCAGGTGAGTGCCACAATCAGGACTGCATACGACCGAGGCACACAGGGCCAACACCCGGCATCATGGTGTGGGGAGCGATCTCCTACACTGGCCGTACACCACTGGTGATAGTCGAGGGGACACTGAATAGTGCACGGTACATCCAAAACGTCATCGAACCCATCGTTCTACCATTCCTAGACCGGCAAGGGAACTTGCTGTTCCAACAGGACAATGTATGTCCGCACGTATCCCGTGCCACCCAACGTGCTCCAGAAGGTGTAAGTCAACTACCCTGGCCAGCAAGATCTCCGGATCTGTCCCCCATTGAGCATGTTTGGGACTGGATGAAGCGTCGTCTCACGCGGTCTGCACGTCCAGCACGAACGCTGGTCCAACTGAGGCGCCAGGTGGAAATGGCATGGCAAGCCGTTCCACAGGACTACATCCAGCATCTCTACGATCGTCTCCATGGGAGAATAGCAGCCTGCATTGCTGCGAAAGGTGGATATACACTGTACTAGTGCCGACATTGTGCATGCTCTGTTGCCTGTGTCTATGTGCCTGTGGTTCTGTCAGTGTGATCATGTGATGTATCTGACCCCAGGAATGTGTCAATAAAGTTTCCCCTTCCTGGGACAATGAATTCACGGTGTTCTTATTTCAATTTCCAGGAGTGTATATTGTGAAAAGCAATGGTCCCATAACACTCCCCTGTGGCACGCCAGAGTTTACTTTAACGTCTGTAGACGTCTATCCATTGATAACAACATGCTGTGTTCTGTTCTCTAGAGACTTGAGGTACACGGCTGTTAGAAGGGGGGCAAGTCCTTTCACGTACCCTGTGTAGAATCGAATTGGTATCCCGTCAGGTCCAGTGGACTTCCCTCTGTTGAGTGATTTCAGTTGTTTTTCTATTCCTTGGACACTTATTTCGGTGTCAGCCATTTTTTCGTTTGTGCGAGGATTTAGAGAAGGAACTCCAGTGCGGTCTTCCTCTGTGAAACAGCTTTGGAAAAAGGTGTTTAGTATTTCAGCTTTACGCGTGTCATCCTCTGTTTCAATGCCTTCATCATCCGGGAGTGTCTGGATATGCTGTTTCGAGCCACTTATTGATTTAACGTAAGACCGGAACTTCCTAGGATTTTCTGTCAAGTCGGTACATAGAATTTTACTTTCGAATTCACTGAACGCTTCACGCGTAGCCCTCCTTACGCTAACTTTGACATCGTTTAGCTTCTGTTTGTCTGAGAGATTTTGGCTGCGTTTAAACTTGGAGTGAAGCTCTCTTTGTTTTCGCAGTAGTTTCCTAACTTTGATGTTGAAACACGGTGGGTTTTTCCCGTCCCTCACAGTTTTACTCGGCACGTACCTGTCTAAAACGCATTTTACAATTGCCTTAAAGTTTTATGGTAAACACTCAACGTTGTCAGTGTCGGAACAGAAATTTTCGTTTTGATCTGTTAGGGAGTCTGAAATCTGCCTTCTATTACTCTTGCTAAACAGATAAACTTTCCTCCCTTTTTTTATATTCCTATTAACTTCCATATTCAGGGATGCTGCAACGGCCTTATGATCACTGATTCCCTGTTCTGCACTTATAGAGTCGAAAAGTTCGGGTGTGTTTGTTATCAGCAGGTCCAAGATGTTGCCTCCACGAGTCGGTTCCCTGTTTAATTCCTCGAGGTAATTTTCGGATAGTGCACTCAGTATAATGTCACTCGATGCTCTGTCCCTACCACCCGTCCTAAACATCTGACTGTCCCAGTCTATATCTGGTAAATTGAAATCTCCACCTAAGACTATAACATGCTGAGAAAATTTATGTGAAATGTATTCCAAATTTTCTCTCAGTTGTTCTGCCACTAATGCTGCTGAGTCGGGAGGTCGGTAAAAGAAGCCAATTATTAACCTACCTCGGTTGTTGAGTGTAACCTCCACCCATAATAATTCACAGGAACTATCCATTTCTACTTCACTACAGGATAAACTACTACTAACAGCGACAAACACGCCACCACCGGTTGCATGCACTCTATCCTTTCTAAACACCGTCTGTGCCTTTGTAAAAATGTCGGCTGAATTTCTCTCTGGCTTCAGCCAGCTTTCTGTACCGATAACGATTTCAGCTTCGGTGCTTTCTATCTGCACTTGAAGTTCCGGTACTTTACCAATGCAGCTTCGACAGTTTACAATTACAATACCGATTGCTGCTTGGTCCCCGCATGTCCTGACTTTGCCCCGCACCCTTTGAGGCTGTTGCCCTTTCTGTACTTGTCAGAGGCCATCTAACCTGAAAAACCGCCCAGTCCATGCCACACAACCCCTGCTACCCGTGTCGCCAATTGCTGCGTGTAGTGGACTCCTGACCTATCCAGCGGAACCCGAAACCCCACCACCCTACGGCGCAAGTCGGGGAATCTGCAGCCCACACGGTCGCAGAACCGTCTCAGCCTCTGATTCAGACCCTCCACTCGGCTCTGTACCAAAGGTCCGCTGTCAGTCCTGTCGACCATGCTGCAGATGGTGAGCTCTACTTTTATCCCGCTAGCGAGACTGGCAGTCTTCACCAAATCAGATAGCCGCCGGAAGCCAGAGAGTATTTCCTCCGATCCATAGCGACACACATCATTGGTGCCGATATGAGCGACCACCTGCAGATGGGTACACCCTGTACCCTTCATGGCATCCGGAAAGACCCTTTCCACATCTGGAATGACTCCACCCGGTATGCACACGGAGTGCACATTGGTTTTCTTCCCCTCTCTTGCTGCCATAGCCCTAAGGGGCCCCATTATGCGCCTGACGTTGGAGCTCCCAGCTACCAGTAAGCCCACCCTCTGCGACTGCCCAGATCTTGCAGACCGAGGGGCAACCTCTGGAACAGGACAAGCAGCCATCTCTGGCCAAAGATCAGTATCAGCCAGAGACAGAGCCTGAAACCGGTTCGTCAGACAAACTGGAGAGGCCTTCCGTTTAGCCCTCCGGAATGTCTTTCGTCCCCTGCCACACCTCGGGACGACCTCCCACTCTACCACTGGTGAGGGATCAGCCTCAATGTGGGCAGTATCCCGGGCAGCCACAGTCGTAGTCCGATTGGGGGATGCGTGGGACGAGCTGGCCGTCCCCGACAAACCCCCATCTGGACCCCCACAGTGATGCCCATTGGCAACAGCCTCAAGCTGCGTGACCGAAGCCAACACTGCCTGAAGCTGGGATGCCAACTCAGCCTGCATCCGAACACAGCAGTTGCAGCCCCTATCCATGCTAAAAACTATTGTGCAAAGAACGTCTGAATTAATCTACAGAGAGCACAAACAAAGCCACACAAAATTTAAACGGTTATTAAAATACAAGATTGCCGAGTAAATGTAGTAATGCCGCTACTTGCGCACTGCTGACACATTGCTTGGCGGCGGAAGGAGACTACGCGATTTTACACTATTCAGGTACTAAAACGCGATGCTACAGCTCTCAAATACTATAATACGCCCGAAATTTATGAATTAAACAATGCAAGTACCAAAAACACGCAAAGAAATTAAGAATTAAACTATGTAACAACGGTAATGAGGGCATAGAGTTGTGGTGAGGACGTGACGAACTTCGCTACAATATTGAAAACATAGCATGAAGAGGTTAACTTTCACGTGTTTCGTTATGCGTAGAGTTTCTGCCCATGCACCTTAGAGGCATGTCTTTAACCATCCAGGAAAACTAAACAGAGACTCGCAGCACATTTATTCCCTTTTGACATTTGTTATCAACAATCCATTTCAGTTTGAGAGTAACAGAGATATTGTCAAGCACCACACTAGAAGGAATAACGATCTTCAGTATTTTTAAATGAATCTAAATCTGACTGATAAAAGGTTAAATTTGTTGTTATAAAACTGACCGTCTATCTATCTGACAGTCTATCTCACAAATACCAAAAGTATTCTCAAGTGTAAATTCAAGATGTTTCATCCTAACAACTGACTCTAAATCATAGAGGAATATCTGAATTAGTTTGTCAGTTATGCAGAATAAACCTCTACCTTTCAATATGTAGCCGTATACATACTTTTTAATGCGTGTTCTGTTGTTTTTTTTTCGGTTGACACGTTCCACATCCTGAATATTATCTTCGATCACATAAGGAACTAACTTATTTACTAACAACCTGCATAGCACCATGCCTTTAGCCACAGCACAAAACACTGTTTCACTTACACTATGTGATGAAAAGTATCTGGACACCCCCAAAAACATATGATTTTCATATTACGTGCATGTGCTGCCACCTACTGCGAAGTACTCCATATCAGTGACCTCAGTTGTCACTATACGTCGTGAGAGAGCAGAAATGGGTGCCCCGCGGAACTCACGGATCTCGAACGTGGTCAGGTGATTGGACGTCACTTGTGTCATACGTCTGTACGCGAGATTTCCACACTCCTAAACATCACTACGTTCACTGTTTCCGACGTGATAATGAAGTGGAATCGTGAAGGGACACGTGCAGCACAAGAGCGTGCAGGCCGACCTCTTCTGTTGACTGAGAGAGACTTCCGACTGTTGAAGGGCGTCGTAATGTATAATAGGCAGACGTCTATCCAAACCATCACACAGGAATTCCAGACTGCATCAGGATCCACGGCATTACTATGACAGTTAGCCAAGAGGGGAGAAAACTAAGACTTCATGTTCAAGCGGCTGCTCATAAGCCATACATCACACCGGTAAATACCAAACGGCGCCTTGCTTGGTGTAAGTAGCGTAAACATTCGACGATTGAACAGTGGGAAAACGTTGTGTGGAGTGACGAATTACGGTACACAATGTGGCGATCGGATGTCAGGGTGTGGGTATGGACAATGCCCGGTGAACGTCATCTGCCAGCGTGTGTAGTGCCAACAGTAAGTTCCGGACGCGGTGGTGTTATGGTGTGGTCGTGTTTTTCATGGAGGGGGCTTGTAGCCCTTGTTGTTTTGCGTGTCACTATCACAGCACAGGCCTATGCTGATGTTTTAAGCACCTTCTTGCTTCCCACTGTTGGAGAGCAGTTCAGGGATGGCGATCGCATATTTCAACGTGATTGAGCACCTCTTCATAATGCGTGGCCTGTGGCTGAGTGATTATGAGACAATAACATCCCTGTAATGGACTGCGCTACACAGAGTCCTGACCTGAACCCTATAGAACACCTTTGGGATGGTTTGGGACGTCGACTTCGTGCCTCACCGACCGACTTCGATACCTCTCCTCAGTGCACTCCGTGAAGAATGGGCTGCCGTTCCCTGAGAAAGTTTCCAGCACCTGACTGAACGTATGCCTGCGAGAGTGGAAGCTGTAATCAAGGCTAATGGTGCGCGAACACCATACTGAATTCCAACGTTACTGATGGAGGGTGCCACAAACTTGTAAGTCATTTTCAGCCATGTATCCGGATACTTTTGATCACATAGTGTATAACAGGCATTGTAATTTCAGTCAAATGAAAATTTACAAACGTTATTTCTCATTTCTATTTATGAGTATTATCATCATCTCATCTTATTTATATTAAAGAAAATTTTATTTAATTTGCCAAGTATAATACATTAAAAACAAATACAGTTCATAAAATTTAGATTTACTATTTGATTACTATAGGCAGTCCCGTTTTGCAGGAAACATACCTTCTAGGTAACTCATTTTCTGCAGCTCTCACCTGTTGAAGGATGTTAGAATACGAGCATCCACAGCTGTTCTCGCTGAACCTTCGTCCAAACTGTTGTAGCTTGTTTGCTTTCTCCGTAACACCACGACTTCTATGGTATCTTTCGTTACTGCACCTATGTTCTGTCGACTCCCCTAACCGCAAATGTTGTCTGTTCCTCAGTAGTATGTTTTAGTCTGTTTACCAACTTAATAGCTTTTTTTTATTGATGACGCGATTATATTCTTTGTCTTCATTTAATCTGTATTTCTCGGCAAAGGCTGTGTGGTTTTTCTTAGGACCACATCTATTCATGTCCTAATGTTCAGAAACCTGTGCACTGAATTAATGGAAAATCCTGTAAAACTAAAAACTTGTATGTAAGCATTCCATAGGCCCACTAAATCTTGTCTGGAAGTGTACTGCATTCAGATTAGGGAATGTCCTCTTCATTAATTTATCGAATGCCAACATACATTTCCTGAAATAAGGTGAAGCATCTAGGAGACCTCATCGTTGGCCATTGTGACTTCGTACACATGCAGACTATGGCTCGGGTGCAACTGAGTACATTTGCAGTTCTCTGTGACAGGTAAAAAAGCCGTCACTGTGCATTAGTTTTGTTCGTGTTTAGTGTTGTTACCAGGCCAGCTAGGGCATACACTGATCAGCCTGAATATTACGATCACCTACCTAAAAGCCAGTGTATCCACCTCTGGCTCCGATAACAGAGGCGACGTATCGTGGCATGGAAGCAATGAGGCAGTGATAGATCGCTAGAGGGAGTTGACAGTACGTCTGCACACACTAGTCATCTAATTTCCGTTAATTCCGGATTTGGGGGAGGGGGGTTGATGAGCTCTGACGCTACATTCAATCACAACCCAGATGTGATCGATCGGATTGAGATCTGACAAGCTGAGGGACCAGAACAACAGAACATCAACTGGTATTCGCCATTGTGTTCCTCGGACCACTCCATCACTCCTGGACTTATGACATGGTGCTTTATCTTGTTGAAAAATGCCACTGCCATCGGTAAACATGATTGTCATGTAGGATTGCACGTGTTCTACAACCAGTGTACGATACTCCTTGGCCACCATGGTGCCTTGCATGACCTCAATTGGTCCCGTGGATGCCCACAAGTATGTTCTCCAGAACTTAATGGAGCCGCCAGCAGCTTGTCTCCGTCCGGCAGCACAGATGTCAAGAAAATGTTCCCTGGAACACGAAGGATTCGCGCCCTCCCATTGGCATGATGAATATGGTATCGGGATCCATCAATGCTCTGCCTCTGTGTCAACGTCCAGTGCCTGTGGTCACGTGCCCATTTCAGTCGTAGTTTCCGATGTCGTTGAGTCAACATTGGCACATGAATGGGCCGTCGTATGTGAAGACCTGTCATTATGAGTGTTCAGTGTACTGTATGTTCAGACACGCTTGCACTCTGCACAGTATTTAATTCCAATTATAGTTCCCCCACAGAGCGCCGCCAATCCTGTTTTATCAGTCGCCCAGCCTACGACGTCTGACATCTGTAATGAAGGATGGCTGCCCAACCCCACGACGTCTGGACATGGTTTCCCCTTGGTTTTGCCACGTAATGATGACACGCCACAGGAGTCCTCGAACAGCCGACAAGTCGTCCAGTTTCCGAAACGCTCGTGCCAAGGTTCCAGGCCATCAGAATCTGACCTCAGTCAAACTCAGGAACATTGTGCGCGTTTTCCATTGTACACACGGACTGCACGCTCAGTGATAGTGTGTCTGACTAGCAGTCATTCCCTGCCCAGTAACGCTGTTACCACCTGGAGGGGTTTAGATCGATAGTAGGTCGGTGATCATAATATTCTGGCTGATCAGTTTATAAGGGACGTGAACAGCGTCAGAAGCTGAGTGACTGCTGTGAAGGACTCGTGGATGCCGTGAACTCGAGTGAGACAACATTACCATAAACTGACAGAGTTTGAAAGAGAGCTCATTGTGGATCACCCATTAGTCGACCTGTGGAATCGTGCCGTATCCCGATTTCTCGGGCGTTTGGAACCTACAGTGACCAGCTTTTCTAATGCATTGGAAAGTGAGGGCAGGCAAACTCATCGCCAAGAATCCGTTGACCCACGACAGTCCACCTCAGGAGTGGTGAACCCTGTTGTGCACGAAATACAGTGAGACTCCATCATATCTGTGTCTGCCATCCGAGAACATGTAATGGACTCCCGCAACATTCTATGTCAGCTAATACCATTTGTCGAAGGCCATCAACAGCCGTACTAGGGAATGACTGTGCCATACCTAGGGTGCTATTAGCACCATAACATAAACGGTAGCGTCTGGATTGCTGCCATGACCAGGAATCTTGGACAGCTGATAAACAATGGTGTACTGTATGCAGAAATTAATCGTGGTTGTGCAGTACCAAAGGTGTCATCATCATCGAATATGATGGCGAACTGAGCGGATGTGTCATTCTTTGAATGCTTTGGAGAGGCACAGCGGTGTGATTCCTGGCGGCATGGGGTGTAGAACCGTCGATTAAAGCTTCAGGTCACAGCTCATAGTGATTGAAGAAACACTGGACGACACAACATACATCTCGGATATACTGCGTCTAAAAGAGTAACTTTTCATCCGACTGTATCATTGTGCCATTATCCAATACAACAATGTTCGTCTACACATGGCACGTATCCCTATGAAGTGTCTGCATGATACAGGATCGCCTGGTCTGTCCCCTATACAAAATGGTTTGGACCAGCTCAGACGTCAACTTCTTCTTTGTGCTGGTACCCAGAATATCGATGGCCGGTTACCATATTTGGGGGCCACCTCACTTCAGAAGAGGAAACAACTTTATTACACGGATCCCAAACGAATCAGAGCTATCACCCAGGCCGCAGATTTTACAGAAGTTGAAGGAGAAGGATGGCTCTGTAAAGGAAAAAGCAGTGGGTGACCATTAACATCAGAAGAACAGGTTGAACAGATCACGGAAACATACCTCAGAGGTCCAATAAATCAATTTCTCGTTCCAGTCTTGAGCTATCAATTACTCAACCAACTGTTTGAAGCATGGTGAGATAATGCTTGCAAATAAAGACATGTCAGTAGGATAGCAGTGCGGTTTCTGGTTCAAAATGGCTCTGAGCACTATGGGACTTAACACCTGAGGTCATCAGTCCCCTAGAACTTAGAACTACTTAAACCTAAGTAACCTAAGGACATCACACACATCCATGCCCGAGGCAGGATTCGAACCTGCAACCGTAGCGGTCTCGCGGCTCCAAACTGAAGCGCCTAGAACCGCTCGGCCACACCAGCCGGCGCGGTTTCTGGGGCAGGTAAGCTTTGAGCTGCGTATCACTTCTGATATTGTGATAAAGTTGTAACTTGTTAACAGTAGGCTGACAGTGGGCATTCTGGGTAGAATGACGTTGCTGATAAGAGAAGATAGTATTAGGTTACACTTCTGGTATCAGGTAACACAATCAGCCAACTTACATTCAAGGGCAGCCTCCGCTCCCCTACCTCTGAGGACTCATCAGAGAATTATCAAGGTCGCTGAGGAGAAACCTACCTCCTCCTCCCCCTCCCCCCTCTTACGTCGCAAACCCCCATGGGCCAACGACGATCAAGCATCCCCTCCCAATCTTCATCTTTTATAAGTGGGGCACTTGAGTGAGTGGGTTCTGTCTGAATCTGGGCACCATAGGTGAAGATTAGACTCTGCCTGTTTGTTAGTAACAAATTATGTTAAATCACATCACTTGAGAACAATTTGCTGACAACTTTATGTCATAAAATCATCTGAGGAAACAGCAGAGACCACATCCTGGCAGATACGTAAGTACTCTCATTGTTCCCCAGTTTCACATATTTATCCATATTTCCCACTTATTTTTTTCCATATTTTCCAAAACTTTACTTACTTTTACACATTTTTTCGTATTTTATCCATTTGTGAGAGTTACATCAAACTCTTATCCACATCATGTTGAAGTGATGATGCTCTCAACCAGTCACAGTGCAGTATGTGTCCGAATTAATTATCATTGCTATTGAATCCCTCCCTTCCTCACCTTTATCTTTTATAACTGGAAACCTTCATTAGACAACATGTGCAGAGGCTGTAGGCTGTGACTCTTTGTTACTAACAAAATACGTGAAGTCACATCGCTCGAGCTCCACGAACTCTACTTATTAATAACAATTTAATATTTCCTCATTCGATGCACCATCAGAGATCAAACTCAAGCGGATATTTAAGTTCTCTTATTCCTTCCTTTTTATTTACTTATTTATAGATATTTTTCTGTGTTTTCCACAGTTTCACGTACTTTTGTCGAATTTAGTGATTTCTATGTCATTGTCACGTCAACGACGCGTTACGTCGGCGTCATGTTGCTCTCAGCCGTTCACAATGCAACATCTGCCTGAATTACTTATCGCTGCTGAGGCTCCGCTACATAACTACTGTGTGTGTGACATCATACCGTACGTATTATAAACGTGTAGAAACTATAGCGTCACGGCCTATTAATGACTCTGTAAGCACTCCAGTTTTACAGATGCTGTGTATGTAAAACACCACACCGCGATAGATAAACGCCCCCTAAGCCACCATAACATTACGAGATTGTGTAACATAATAGCGCGGCCACCAATCCTTGTGTGACCATCCCATTACTATGGTAAGTTTGGAGTTTCCCTCACACTTGGCGAGGACTATTACGACTGCTCCATCTACCACCACTACATATAAACCATGCTGTGCTTATTGGGAGAAATTTAGCGACAATATACAGTCCTGGAAGCACATTGACTGTGAAAAGATGCGACAGAGCTCTCTGGCAAAATAAAAAGACATGCAACGCTCGCAATATTAGTATGCAACGTCACTATAAGACTCTTAGATAGATAGAGATTGTATGTACACACACAGAAAATTTATTCATTGCTTCCAATAAGGTCAACTTCCAAGTATAGAATGGAATGCCAAAATTGAAAATTTTTGTCAAACCAGGACTCGAAATCGGAATACCAACTTGTCGCGAGTGGTCGCAGAGGTCTTTTAGGTTACCTGTAGACATTTCACGGCCAGACACATGCCTCCAAATGTCGTCGTCCATGTGTCATACATGTATGCATGTCCAAAGGAACATTGCATCGTACTTATTATAAACACATGCATAGCAGTATCGTACTTAGCTGTTGATATTAGGCTAGCGACTTTCAATTAAATATTTCCCCTGTACGGTAAGAGTGCAGGCTAACAACAAACGAACGACGACATGTGGAAATCTGGGACTGGCCGCGAAGCGTGAATGGATAGCCGAAATGGCTAAGGTAACCGCTAGCGACAAGCGGGATACTTAGGTTCGGGTCTTGGTTAGGCACTAATTTGCGATTTCGTCATTCCGTTCTACATTTAGATGTTACCAGCATTCACAACTGCCAATACATTTCCCCGTTTGATGAAGGCTGTAGTCGCCGCACTGCCTGTTCCTTTCGATATACACGCATACATCCTACACACAAAGGCATTGCAATATCGCATATACATAAAATTCCCAAATGAGACTGAGCAATGGCCTCAGAGCAAAGAAGGAAAACTATTTTTACTTACCACATCGTTGACAGACAGAGGTCACGGCACCTCTGCTGTTATACGATAGAATGCAGTCATAAAGAGCTGCAGTATACATGTGCTGTCAGTCATAAGACCCCGGAAAATTTTTGGAAAAAGTGTTGAGGGGTCTCTCTCCAAGAGCAGCTGACTCCACTGCTGCAGCTGTGGACAACGAGTGCCACAGGCACTGACTCAGGTCGTCCAACACCTCTACGTAAATGCGGGTGCAGGGTAGTACAACCAACTCAATGAATGCAAGTAACCTTAGCAAAATGTTCTGCCTCAACTGGTAACTGTAGGCGAGTCATTGACCTGTATTTTTGTCTAGTGAACGGTCCGAAAATGCTTTCAGTGGCTCACAGCATGAGCAACGGCTTTCGTCAAATGACTCATACGGCATCTTAAGACAGCCACCAGACTGACAAGTCCTCGTACTTAGATAGAACGAATCGAAGACTCTCCGAACGCCATATGAAGATGTCGTTTAATCGTTCCCAAATTGTTTTTATTCAGCAGTACATGTATGCCATTAAAAATATGTGTGTGTTGCTGAAATAGCCCATACAGTTGTATTAACAAAAATGCATTATTTAGTAGCAAAATACACCCACATTCACTCGATATGACTACATCATCAGTTGCAATGTTTTGGACGTTAGGATTTTACCACGAATCCACTTCTCATCTGGTTCTCATACATCGTTAAAGATCCAAAAATTCTCCATCTGCGAAATTGTAATAGATGATTAAGCATAAATCAGATCGCAGTCACGTTCAGAGCATGGTGCTGCCAAGAGGAGAATATTGTAGACACTCATTTGGAAAACACCCGCAACCGTTGCATGTGATGTTTCATCCTGTATCCCTTTGCTCGGTAATTTGTTTAAGAATCATACGTTTAAGACAGATTGTGGGATAATTGTATCCCACATCTGTTAATCGAATGTGTTATGGGTCACAGACTGCTGAGAAGATTGGATATGTGGTTTTATAAGGTTGTTGAATAAATTTCATAACAGTGAATCTTTTTGTGTCTGTGGATATGCTGTAACACATGTCCTTTCACTAAATAAAAAACTTCTCTCAAAATCTATAATGTATTGCTGGAATTGTTACCGATAGTTTAGTGAATGCACAGTTTCCACGAAGACACTATAGAGAACAGACATTCGCTGGCAACGTAAGATAAGAGGGACTGATACAGATAGCCCCTTCATCTCTCTCTCCCTCTACCTTAATTTTTTGAGTGGTACTTCGTGCCAAACAGAGTTACTCAAATAAGACGTAACACCCCTTTCATATCGTGGTCGTTTACACATAGCGAAGTGCGGTTTTCGCCCAGTGTTAGAGCATCGAGGGACCCGTATTCTTGTTTTGGTTGATGTTTTTAGCCCTGGTCTTAACGGAGATACTGAAGCAAGTACGTTTTCTTAAATGGAACCGTATACTATTCATAACTGTATTCGATAGCTGTTGAGGAGACAGTAACAGTGACATAGGGTTAGTTAACGTTTATGTAGAACCCTGTCGTAAAATAATTCGAGAATTGTCCTTGAATATGAGAGCACGGTGAGCGGAATCGGTAGTATTGGTGCAAACACCACCAAGCAGAGCTCTCGTGCTACGCTGAGTCAAAATGTCAACAACACGTTTGCCGTTTACTTGTCTGGACTGCAGACCGCTCATTTCTGCTTCAGCATTCGCTGTGTGCAGATATATACACCAATGAGAAGAAGTTGGATGTACTACTTTTACATGGTGAATGTAAAAGAAATGCCTTAGAAACGGTACAGCAGTATAGCGCTATCTATCCGGATCGCTTATGTCCGACGTGCCAGGAAAATTCACAAATTATTGAGACCCTAGTGCGGATAGGCTGCTTTAACGTCAAAAAGACAACAAGAAAGAAGATTGCAGCTGACAGAGAACACGAAAAACCTTTCCTAGCTACGACGCAAATGAATCCGTACATTGGTACCTGACATACTGCCAGGGAATGTGGAGTCAGTCAGACGAGAGTCTTTCGTATCCTGCATCGACAGAATTACCATCCCTACCAACTATAACATCAGGAACTCCACGACCGTGATTATGAACGTGGTACAGAATTCTGTCGGTTTGCCTTTCAGCAACTGTGAGATATCCAAACGTTTATGCAACATGTGCTCTTTACCCATGAAGCAACGTTTAATATCTACACTAATGTAAATTTTCATGACATGCAGTACTGGACAGCCGAAAATCCACAATGGCTTCGTCAGATAGAACTTTAACGGCCATGGAGAATAAATGGATGGTGCAGCAGCACAGAGGACTACATTGTTCGACCCTACTTCATCTCAGACGTTGTAAATGGGCATTCGTACGCACGCCTTCTGATGCACATTCTGCCAGTTCTTCTAGAAGACGTACCACTGGATATTCGACAGTGTATGTGGCTGCAACATGACGGTTCTCCAGCTCACTCGTCTCGTGTTTCTTTGCAAATACTGAATGAGAACTTTCCAGGACGTTGGATGGGACGAAATTCTTTTGTGAAGTGGCCTGCAAGATCCACCGATTTGACTCCTCTTAATATCTGTCTTTATAAAGCACTCAGTGATTCAGTCTACAATGAAGCCCCAACTCCGCCAGACGATACGTGTCACTTAATGGCCAGTGCATACTCTACCATATTATCCACTGTAATTACATCTGCTCATCGTTCTTTCGAACGGCGATTGAAAATGTGACTTTCAGTCTATAGTCAACAGTTTGAATACATGCTTAAATAGATAATAAAATTATTTTTTTGGAAAACGAAATATATGTTCGGGTGGTTACCAAATCGTTGTTAGCAAATTGTTTATTTCATTTAAGTGTGTACGAAATTGCATTATATGTCAAATAAGTCGACAGCGTGTATTGCACGTAGCCGGTAACATTGCACTAAACGACGTTTCGTTAAGAAGAACGTTTATTTTGCGGGGTACAGCTGGCCACCAAAATATTTTAATGAAATATTTAGTTCAACGAATGTATCCCATATGATGTAATTTAGAGCAGTGTCGGTAGAGACAGTTGTCCGAATAGCATATACTATATTTGATCTTCAAGAAGCAAACAGTAACGTACAGGAAAAGAAAGGTCAAATATTTCTTCTAACTTTCAGATCTTTAATACATTTGTTGCTCTATGCAGAGTATAAGACAGTGTCATTATCGAAGAATGAACAGATAATTTTTCTGTTTCAGCTCGCGTAAATGGGGCAGCATACGTACTTGTGAAATAGTTTTCCTAATCACTTTGTGATACGCTAGATTCTAGCCAATGTTGTATTTCCATTGACAACATTCGTAGGTGAACCTGCATCTCGGTCGTAAGTTCGTCCAAAGGGAAATAAAGCTTTAATCTCGTAGTGCAGACCTAACATATGGTATATAACTACGCAGCCTGGTCCGAAACGCCTGCTTGGCATTGTTTGCACTGAAAATGCTCTCACATTCCAGGACATTTCTCGCATTTTCTACGACAGGTTTCAACGTCAACATTAACAAATACTACATCACTGCAGTTGTCTTCTCAATAGCTATTGAATTCAGTCATAAGATGTACACTATTCCATTTAAAAAAACCTACTTACTTCAATTTCTCAGTTTATCTGCGCTAAAACCATTAACCACACAGAAACATGCGTACCCATCGCATTTATCCTAAACCGCGTTTCGATGTGTGTAGCCGTTCACGAAATTAAAGGTGTGTTGCGTCTAACTTGACAATGTGTGTGTGTGTGTGTGTGTGTGTGTGTGTGTGTGTGTATGTGTTTGTGTGTGTGTGTGTGTGTGTGTGTGTGTGTGTGTGTGTGTGTGTGCTAAAATAATTTAGGAAGAGATATCACGATCACCTGATCCCAGTAGCTACCTAGAGTTCGGAAAACCTTTAACAGAAACGCCATCACAAATCACCTGTGATTCTTCCTGCCATAGCTGCAAGTACATAACAAAGTATGTTTCCGATTGTTAGTTCTGTAAAAGTAACTGGGTGAGCTAAATGATTTCAGTCATCTGCCAGAGTATCTTTGAATTCCACAATTAGATCATCTTCAAAACATCTGTCAGTATAGCTGGTTTTTGTAAACGATTTCCACTTTAAACCATTGACATGCAGCACATGCTTTTATAATCCATTATTACAGTGGATTATGATAAAAGTTAAACTTTCAAACCGCTGTAGAAATAACACCACTGGTCACAATGGGGTCAAATTGCAACGGAATGTTATCGGAAAAAGGGGAAAACGTATGGCAGAAGAAAAATAGCCGGCCGCGGTGGCCGTGCGGTTCTGGCGCTGCAGTCCGGAACCGCGGGACTGCTACGGTCGCAGGTTCGAATCCTGCCTCGGGCATGGGTGTGTGTGATGTCCTTAGGTTAGTTAGGTTTAAGTAGTTCTAAGTTCTAGGGGACTTATGACCTAAGATGTTGAGTCCCATAGTGCTCAGAGCCATTTGAACCATTTTTTGAAGAAAAATAAATAATTACCAAATGTAGCAATAAATGGCGCTGTAAGCATCATAATTTAATAGCGGTCGACTACAAATGACAAATAAATCATACAACAATGCCTAAGGTGTGCGTCTGACGTTAAACGAACTGTACTACTCAGTGTGCATCGGTGTACAGGTGTGATATTGTTAGTTACGTAATTCCATCCACCACGGTGAGTTCATATCACATCGGATGGGAAAAATCGGTTTTTAATTGTCCTGAGGCCAAAAACAGCATAAAAAGCATCACTTACATCGGTTTCTAATTGTCCTGAGGCCAAAAACCGCTTAAAAAGCATCAATCACATCAGTTTTTAATTGTCCTGCGGTCAAAAACTGCATAAATGCATCAGTCATAATCAAATCGGACTATTAATTTTCGTGCGACTGGCGCAAAACATGTTCAATTTTCTGTCCACCGTTTTCTGTAATAAGTTGAAATCGAGAAACCGCATGTTACACAACTGATCAGTGTTTCCACGCCCACGTTCAGAATGTTTTGAGCAATATGTGCCTTCAATGTAGCTAAGTTTGCAATCGGAACACTGAACACAACGTCTTTCACATAGCCCCACAACCAGAAGTCACACGGATTAAGATCAGGTGATCGGGACGACCAGGCTGTAAGGAAATAGCGGCTGATAATTCTAGCATTTCCGAAATGGTACTTCAGAAGCTGCTTAACTGGATCTGCAACGTGCAGAGGTGAGCCATCTTGCATAAGAATGGTCCCATCCACACATCCATGCTGTTGGAGAGCTGTAATGACGTGGCTGTGCAAAAGACACTCATAGTGCTTACCAGTTACGGAGTAGGTAACAGGATCGGAAGCACCTGTCTCTTCGAAGAAATATAGCCCTATGATAAATGATGCCGTAAACCCGCACCACACAGTGACCTTTTGAGGATGAAATGGTACTGGTGATATCGCGTGTGGATTTTCCCTTGCCTGTATTCGACAATTCTGTGTATTGACATATCCTGTCAGATGGAAGTGGGCTTCGTTTGTCCACAAAATCTTCCACTGCCAATCACTGTCCACTTTCATGCGAGCAAGAAATTCCAAAGCAAAGGTCTCTCTTGCTGGGAGGTCAACGGAAAGCAACTCGTGAACATGGGTAATTATGAATGGGTACCAAAGAAGGTTGTTTCGTAGGATTTTATGCACCGTGCTCACGGGAATGCCCAAAATTGGGGAAACTCTCAGTGCACTACATGTTTGCACACTATCACTCGTCTCCTCCAGCATTGCTGTGGCCACTACTTCCACTGACGTCGGATCAATTAGTTTCCTCCCTCTATCAGGTTTCACACAAAAAGAACCCGTCTTTTCGAATTTCCGAATCATTGGACAAACGCCGTTTTTTCAAACCCTTCAGTGTCTGGAACTTCTGTAGAGCGACGTGTGCACAGTCATCATTCTTGTAATACAGCTTCACAAGCAGAGCGCGATCCTGCATTGAGATAGTCATTGCGATAGTCGCAGACGCGAAATCAGGAAAAGCCGTGTACCCGGAGTGTTAATACCAAATTCAGAGGGTCGTGCGCTTGATAGGTGTTTTCATTTACGTATTCTGACACATACAGCACCATCTGTTGATCAATTTTTACACTATTTTTTTCTGCCATACGTTTACCGCCTTCTCCGATAATATTCCGTTGCAATTTGACGTGATTCTGACCATTGATGTTATTTCTACAGTGTTTTGATAGTTTAATTATAATCACAGTGCGCATGCTGACTGTCTTTCTTCAAAAGTAGAGTCTCGAGGTGTGGCACTGCATGTTGCCGTTACCGACTGTCCATTGAAACTACAATATTCCACGACATGTATACTTTATTTAAAAATATAGCACTTAGGTATTCCAGCCGTGCCCTTATTTGCTTTCATGATCACGTGGTCAACAACAAAAAATTGCGGCATGATCATTGTTCTACATAAACGAAAACTTTAATAGGTAATAGCTAATTATCTAATTCTGCTGGACACATATTGCCTCATTTACGTACAATGGCTGTATAGTTTGTTCCACATTTCCACCAGCAAGGCGTCAAAAAATGGCTCAAATAGCTCTGAGCAGTATGGGACTTAACATCTGAGGTCACCAGTCCCCTAGAACTTAGAACTACTTAAACCTAACTAACCTAAGGTCATCACACACATCCATGCCCGTGGCCGGATTCGAACCTGCGAACGTTGCGGTCGCGCGGTTCCAGACTGAAGCCCAGAAAGGCGTCACACCCTATAGAGATGTAGAGTAGTTCTTGGCAGTCTCATAATTACTGTCACTTGCATTATCACATTCTTAACACAAGCAGAAATAAATCTCTGGGAAGGTATTGTAGTCCATTCTGATTTGCTTAGGACGAATAGACCGGAATTCGCCCAGAGAATGTACACAGGAGAATTGTCAGCATCGCTGTTTGGTGGCTTATGTAATCGCTTTCTGCATTAAATAATTAAAATATTAGACACAGTCGCAAGGTATTATAATCACTTATCAGCCTTGATTGTCTGGAATGTATGTACACCCGTACAGGTGTACAGTATTTACCCTGTACATTAATTCTCCAGAAGATGCTGGTTTGTATCCCATGCCAGTTTGTCTTAGTAACCATATGTGTTTAGGACAAACACCGCAGTGGGCTTCAGCATGGCAGTATACATAAAAAAATCCTTACTAATTATGATTATTCCTACTAGTTGTAAAAACCTGTTGGTAAATATCACGATGACAATACTTCCAGTCACATGATCTTTTGGTCATAACTTCCAGATGACATTAGACATGTAGTTTAATTTCACTATGTTGCGCGTACTGAGACACTGATATCCCAGGACAATGGGGTTGGGTGTTGGCTGCAACATCGACAAGCAACGTGCGTTGTACTACTCTGCACACCAAATTCAACTACTTAGCGGTGTATATTTATTAATTTATCGGCCCTGACGTCTCAAAGAAATTGCGAGATACCACTCCCAAGCCGGACAGTCACTTGGAAGAACAAGATAATTATACCTTAGCATGGAGGGTCGTCGTATTTTACGGTTAAGATTGATATCTCTTTAACCAGAGATAAGACGTGGTTTGATAAAATAATATGCATAATGTGGACTTTGTTATTCGGCATTGCACTTTATGAGTCCTCCGTCTTAGTAGTGAAAGTCTCAGCAAACGTTAGCTTTACAACCAGTATTCAATCCTGATTACCTCGAATTAATGTACATCACATGAGTCAACAGTATTTAAATGAAATGTCTGGACAATGCTGGTTTAGACGTCGTATGGGTTCGTCTTATAATTCGTAAAAGTGTAGGACAAACACAGTAAGGCATCATAGCGTGGCAGTATGATCGCCAGCAGCACATTGTTTACACTGACGATGATTAATTGCCCTAGTAGCAACAATATTCAAGTAAAGGTCATTTTGACAACACTATTAGTCATGTGATCTTCTGGTGATACCTTCTAAATGTGGTCAGAGCAGCAATACAATTGTACTATTGCACTACTTTTTTACTACAATGACGACTAAAAGCCTTACTAGAAGAATTGCAATTTATTGTCAGCTAAAGGCCACAAGCAATGTTACACACAATCAACGGCTGAAGGCCTGATTAAGAATGTTCAAAATTATTCGTCGGCTGGAGGCCTGAAGCTGTTTCAAAAATACAAAAAGTCTGAATGCCGGAATTACCAATAAGGTGGAAAATTACATGTTAAAAATACCAAAAACCCTTTGACAATCTTAATAACTGTGACAAGCTATAGTGACGGCTGAAGGCCTTATCAAGACAGAACTCAAACTATTTGTCGGCTGAAAGCCTTAAGCAATGTTAGAAACAATTAACGACTGAAGGTCAGCAGCTATTTCAGAATACATAACGGCTGAAGGCCTGAGGAGGCACTTACACATTAACAAATACTAAGGTATTTTCTTCTTCGCAATCAAAACGGTAACAAGCCTTATTAAAACCGGATTGAAAATGATTTGTCGACTGAACGCCACAAGCAGTGTTACAAACAATTAACGGCTGTAGGCCGGAGCTACAAATGGGGAAGGCAATAACATGTTGAAACATTAGGGTAAATCTTAAACAATTATGACAACTTGTCCAAAAAAGACGGTGTGATCCACAGACAGTGCTCCCTCGATCGACAAGAGGAAGGTGACTACAGCTGTGTAAGCGGTGAGACAGGCAGCCAAGAGTTGTACTCACGTAATAGGATGGCAACTCACACTAGAGGTCGCTTAAGCGCTGATCGACCGACTAACCAATCCGCCTAATGTCCGATCACCGGTGCAACGGTGGATTATTTTCAGGCAAGGGCGAAGAGACGGACAGCACCACGTCTTAAGAAACATGCCCAAGGCCGAAGGGAACACTAGAACCAAGCTAGACCTCCCAAAAACATATGCACGGTACAATTCAAGAGGCTGTCGAACTACACGCCATGGCGGACCGCATCAACACTACGAGGAAAGGTACATTGTCAAAAAAATACGCTAACCTCCAGGGCAGGTAACTGGGGGGTTAGCGACCACAAGGCAGAAAATACCGCTGGTTGCACTTCACTAATAAGAATATTACTAAATCCAAACTAACATCAAGGAGTAGAAGGCGGCTAATAGCTTCCGCCACCAGACAGACTCCACTTGTTGCGGTTGGTCTGACCGACCCTGGGAGCAGCAACCTGCAAACAACAGCGAGATCTTAAACAGTGGAGGTTTCAGTGCTGGACACGGTTCACTCAACTTCAAACGTCCTGGGTTCGGTCGTCGGCTACAGCCCCTCGGTCCGACAGTGCCTGCACACCGCCAACGGACCCGGCCTGCCCTTGCACTGCGGACCTCCTCACTGCTACTTCCGAAACCGAACTGTCCGACACACACGACGACCCGGAATACTAGCCGTGGCACCAAAGATAGTACAACAGTAGTGGCTATCGATAACAGCTGCTGCTGCCACTCGCGGATAAACAATACTAGCACCTCAGTGGCACTATTAACACAAGAAGGAATCGAGATGTCACTGCCACTATCACACGACGTATAGCTATGAACGGCAAGAACGCGAGCCGCACATGGCTCACATGTGCCCAGTAATGCAAGTAAAATGCAGCCAAGATGATATAGTTTTGGTCATACCTTCTAACAAGGGAACCTCCCCATCGCACCCCCCTCAGATGTAGTTATAAGTTAGCACAGGGGATTGGCCTTGAAAAACTGAACACAAATCAATCGAGAAATCAGGAAGAAGTCGTGTGGAACTGTGAAAAAAATAACCAAAATATACACACTGAGTAGTCCATGCGCAAGATATGCAACATCAGGGGGGCTTTGAGCTCAGCAGCACCGTGGTCCCGTGGTTTAGCGTGAGCAGCTGTGGCGCGCGAGGTCCTTGGTTCAAGTCTTCCGTCAAGTGAAACGTTTACTTTTTCTTTATTTTCGTGAAGTTATGATCTGTCCGTTCGTTCATTGACGTCTCTGTTCACTGTTGTAAGTCTAGTGTCTGTGTTTTGCAACTGCACCGCAAAACCGTGTGATTAGTAGATGAAAGGGTGTGCCTCTCCAATAGGAACCGAAAACATTTCATCGCAAGGTCATAGGTCAACCGATTCCTCCACAGGAAAACACATCTGATATATTCTATGCGACACTGGTGACGGCATGTGCGTCACACGACAGAAATATGTTGTCGACCCACCTAACTTGTAGACTTGGCGAATGGGTAACAAAGATTCTTCTACCTTGCCCGATTTAGGTTTTCTTGTGGATGTGACAATCACTCCCAAAAAAGTGATGAAAACATAAGAGTTTGTCAGATAATAATTGTCTGAAAATAAAAAAATAAACTTGTCATTCGAGGGAAGATTCGAACCAGGAACCTCCAACTCCGCAGCCGCTCAAGCTAACCACGCGACCACGGGGCTCCTGGGCTCGCCTCGTCCTTGATGTTGCCTACCTTGCGCATGTACTACTCAGTTTGTATATTTTGCTTATTTTTTTCATAGTTCCACCCAACTTCTTCCTGTTTTGTCGATTGATCTGTGTGCAGTTTTTCAAGGCCTATGCACTGTGCCAACTTATAACTAAATCTGAGGGGGTTGGGATGGGGAGGTTCCCTTGTAAGTGCGGATTCAATTGCCCTCTTTTACATGTGCACCTATGTGGATGCTCCAAGGTCAAAGGTAGCAAGGATGAGAGTTTCTTTTAAGTCTCACCCAAAACACGTGCTAATGAAGGAAATTCACTGTAATGACACTCAAGACAATGTATAGAAAGAAGGTATGTGCTGATTTAAATAATAATGATGTATGATATTAAAATGTTAAACACAGGGTGAAGATAGGAGGTCGCATACTGGAAGATAGAACTACTGATGACGCTGGCCGATTCAGTTCATTGAGATATGTAATTTACCACATCGGAGCTGGTAATGAGATATGAAACAGTGTCTGCGCTGATAAAAATTATGCTGTCTATGTTGTGTACAATGACCCTTTTATCGTCTATCAGTGAACATTTCTTGATTTAATCAATAGTAACGTTAATCTACGATCAGTCTGTATAGAATCACACTGCAATCAAATATTTTCATGACTCCAAATACATGACTTGCAACAGGAATGTGTTGGAGGTAGAATATCACTGCACTGAGAGTAAAATCACATTAGCCTTTTCTCATGCATGCTGATTTAGTGGGAGTATGACTATGTCGTTTTATGTCACCATGTTCCCCCAACCCCTCTATTTCTCTCTATCTGCAATGCATTCTGATTCCGCTGTTGAAGCATTCAATATTTCTTTTTTTTTTTAGATTTTCTTTCATGTTTTTCATATTCCATACACATAAGTACAAGTGTATACATGCTCTTACTGCTTACATCATCTAGTGTGGCTTGCAATTTTTCTTACCTATTCAGTTGTGACACAGAGCACTAATCCAACCAGGACATCTACAAATTAAACCAACACTAGAAAACTCACATACATACGATGTGGGTTGCTGTGCAGGTATATTTTTGCATGCCACACACACACACACACACACACACACACACACAGCCACGCAGATTATTTGCTCTCCTTTATGTGTATACAAACCACAGCATATACGTAGAGGTACAAAAACAAACAGAATACAGTGGTGTGCATAAAAGTGTGATGTGAAAATCATTAGAAATGCATTGTGCTGCAGAACAACTACCAATTAGATCAAAAGTATCAGTGTCTCGTGAAAAAAAAATCAGACTTTTGTAGTTGCAACGAAAGAACAAAAATACCCTCAAGAATCACAAAGCAACTACGGAAAATATGGCCACACAAATGAAGAGCCTGAAAGTTTGATTATGTATCCTGAAAATGGATTGCATTAGCTGCCAAACATCGATGCTGATAGTTCTCAAATGGACTATATCTGGGTGTATAACTGTCAATTCATCATAATCAGATCAGTATGGGATACAAAACCTTCGCAGAGCTATAGATTAAACCTTACCTTCATGATTCGTAACAGAGGCAACGTGAGTGTAGCAGACTTAGACCGTTGTCTATTACAGTTCTCATATATGTAGTCCTGATATCATTCTATAGTTTAGTCTTCTTGGAGGAAATTATAGCTCATATGTTGTTGATCATTCTATCATAAGTGTTTCATGGTTATAACTTTCGAAGTTTTAATAGGTAAGTATTATATTTTTAGCTTGTTTTATGCATGATGTGTAACACTGTAGTTTTAATTGGCAGTCGGTAATGGCAGAATGCACTACCATTACTTGGTACACTAGTTTATGAAAGAAGACTATCAGGACATGTAATGGTTTACAAAACTATGCACTGCATGCCAATGTTCCTAACTTAAGAAGCGATTACACAGCGGTGATGCTGGCAGTTGTTTTGTAGACGATCTAATTACAAAATTCAAAGTTACTCTGCCGGATGACCGAAATCGTTTCGACCTCCCCGTTACTTCCTATGGAATCAACAAGAGGAAACATCCTCTATTATGCTTTCACAGCTATGCCTGGGAGAAGCATAGTCTTCCCAGGTGTGCTGCAGTAATGTTTCTTTTAATGTTTTTCCAAACTCTGCGTTGCTTCTGATCACGCGATCGTTACATCTCTTCCTAAATAATTTTAGCATACACACAGACACACACACACACACACACACACACATATATATATATATATATATATATATATATATATATATGTGTGTGTGTGTGTGTGTGTGTGTGTGTGTGTGTGTGTGTCATGTGCCTTGTTACCAGTCGGTTAAATGAACACAGTACTTCCATGAAAATTTATCTGACATTGGACATCTGGTGCTATCATTCGATTGGGAAAATTAGGACTGATACAGATAAACACTTTCCTCTCTCTCTCTTTCTCTCTCTTTCTCCCTAGCTTAGTTTTTATAAGTTAAACTTGGTACTGTACGAAATATATATATATATTCTGAATGGTACGAAGTGCCACTCATGAAAACGAAGCTGGAGAAAGAGAGAGAGAGAGAGAGAGAGAGAGAGAGGAAAGCGTCCATCTATATCAGTCCTAATTTCTCCTATCTTATGTTGGTACCGAATGTCAATTCTCAGTAGAGTTTTCCTGGGAATAGTGTGTTGATTGAACGTACCGGTAACAAGTCCTGCATTACATTATTGGTTCTGAGAGCAGTCTTCTACTTAATGAGATAATGTGTGTTACAGCATATGCACAAGCACTAAAAGACTTACTGTTATGAAGTGAGAAGTCATAAAAGCACACTATCCAATTTCCTCATCAGTCTGTAACCGATAACAGATACTTAATGAGATAATGTGTGTTACAGCATATGCACAAGCACTAAAAGACTTACTGTTATGAAGTGAGAAGTCATAAAAGCACACTATCCAATTTCCTCATCAGTCTGTAACCGATAACAGATAGGATTTAAATATGTCGGATACAATTATCTCGCACCCTACCTTAATCGTAAGGTCCCTAAACAAATTACCTAGCAGAGAGATACAGGATAAAAAACATCACATGTAAGAATTACGAGCGTTGTGCAAATCAGTCATCGCACAAACAGCCTTGCAAGAGAACAAAGAAAAGAAATAAGATTTAGTAATATACTATCTACAGCCTTCTACTCTTCGCAGCACCGGACTTCGAGCTTTGGATTATATGATTTATTTTTCATCATAAATTACAGTGTCATAGACAGGGCACTGTCGGAGCTCTAACGATGTATGAGAACAAGGAGAGATGTAGATTCATTACAATATATCAACGTCCAACACTTTACTGTGGGTGATACACGAAGGTTGGAACTTTAATAGTGGCAACTATTTATTTACAGCTCGTACAAAATAGATACATGTTTCAGAGTTTTACTGACCTTCAAAGTAGTCACCAACATTGTGTATACTCCGTTGCCAGCCATGTGGTTGTCGTAGGATAATCTTAGCAGTGCCAGTTGCGTTGACAGTTCGTGCGGCGCGGTCTATTGTCAGACGAATTTGTAGCAGTTCTGAAGCGAATGCTGTGAAGTGTTTCCTTTAGTTTAGAAATCGAGTTGAACTTGCGAGGGCTTAAGTCAGGGGAGCCCCATCAGTCAAACAAATCAGTAACAGCTTTCACTGTACGTGTTCGAGCATTGTCCTTCAAAATGATGGCCAGGTCCTGCAGACAGTGTCATCATTTCTGTCTCTATGCTGTTCGTTTTTGGAACACAACCTACGACCAGCTTAGAGACAGAAGTGATGACACTTTCTGCAGGACCTGCCCCCCATCATTTTGCATGACAATGCTCAAGCACGTACAGTACAAGATGTTACTGATTTCTGAATGAGATTTTCACTCTGCAGCGGAGTGTGCGCTGATATGAAACTTCCTGACAGATTAAAACTGTGTGCCGGACCGAGACTCGAACTCCCGAGTTCGAGTCTCGGTCCGGCACACAGTTTTAATCTGCCAGGAAGTTGTTGTTACTGATTTGTTTGACTGACAGGGCTGCTAAATGCTATACCACCTACTGCAATCCCCTGACTTAAGCCCTCGTAAGTTCAACTCGGTTTATAAACTGAAGGAAACACTTCACTGCATTCGCTACAGAACTGCTACAAATTTGTCGGGCAATAGACCGCGCTGCTCGAACTGCCAACACAACTGGCACTGTTAAGAGTATCCTACGACTTCCACGTCGCTGGCAACGGGTTATACACAATGTTTGTGATTACTCTGATGGTCAGTAAAACTTTGAAACACGTATCTGTTATGTACGAGCTGTAAATAAATAGTTGCCACTATTAAAGTTCCAACCCTCGCATTAATGTATCTAGTTCATGTAGGAGTGTTTTTCTACTAAATAAAGCATTTCTGTTAACATGACTCTGTAGGCAAATCCTGTAGCCAACAGATGTAGTTAACAACATACAAAAGCTTTGAAACTAGAATAATTTTAGAGTGATTTAAGGTCATCTTTATACAGTGTTTGGAGAGCCCGCAAGCATTTCTATGTAACAGCATGGGTTCTCATATCTGGCGAACATCTGAAGAGGCTGTGCGAGTAGTCGGACCAAATCAGTTGCTTCTGTTGTGAGTCGTCGAAAGGAATTCTGTATCGTTGACAACATGGACACAAAGGTTGGTGATTCCAACGCTCCTCTCCAATTATCAGTTTGCGTAGGACGTTTTCCCATGGTTATTTGGAGACAACGAGATGGTGGTATTCCCTCGGCTATCAGCCTTACGTATGTAGTGGTGTTGGACGGCTGTGATAGGCCAGTAGTCCGAGGCTGAACCCACTTTACGGCGGTGGTGTCGGCAGCTCTTGCACAGACACAGACAGCACCTCGTTCATAAATTCTTTAAGAGGGTTGTCGATAGACAGCATGCGATCGCTGCAAATATATATGACTCCATTTTATCTTATAATGAGAGAGGTATCGTGATCTCTGTGAGTCGTTGACTTGATAAGTAGAAAATGTTTTCGTTGTGCCACACTGTTACCAGTGCTCAGTCTCTTTTGGGTGGCAGGGACGTGTACATATACTCTGTATGTTTTTACGAGCCTTATAGTGATGTTGCATACTAATATTGCAGAAGTTACATGTCTTTTTATTCTACCAGGAATTTCTGGTGTATCTCGTCCACAGTCAGTGTGCTTCCATGGTTGTATTTCATCGCCAAATTTTTCCCAATTTGCCAAATACGGTTCATATATAGGGATGGGAAACATAGCAGTTGCACCATCCCTGTCCATGTTTGAAGGAAGCTCTGAACTAAGCTTACTAATGGGATGGGTACAGACTTGGTGGCTCTCCGACTCGAACTTTCTACGTGTCGTCTCACGATGTCACACACTCTCTAATAATAATTCAACAGTTTATATCATATGTTCTGTGTCTTCATTGCATCTTCGAGCTTAGGGTGGCACAGATTGACACCAGCCGTAGGTAATCGTTAGTTTTGAAAGTCTCGTTCTGATTGGTATAGATAGAAAGAGAAGAGTGGAGGGGGGAGTGATTTGTACTTAAACTATTAGCAATACTTATTTACAAACGCATCCACAGATTTCCGCTGTTGAACGCATAGGCGTCAGCAAATTGTGACTGGTTCACTGTGGAAATATCAGATTTAGTAGCAGTGCCATTTTCTCCAGCCATCAGGTCGGCAGTGTCACAGACGATTACACTCACATATTGTTTAAAAAATGCAGATTTCTCTACAGTTCCTGAGGTGAGGGTCTGCAATAGCGTTGGGCCGATATGTGAAACTCTCTTTTGCGATCAGCTATGCAGTGGAGGCCATGGCCACTCTAATTCCAAACTCTGTCAGTATCTCATGTGTCTAGTTTGACTCGCATTACCCGGTGAATACAAAGGCGGGGAGTGGGGGGGGGGGGGGGTACTAGTAATCCAGGTGTGTATTTGCAGCGGTCTTAGATATGTCCAACAACATGTTGGTATGTGTTTCCCGTTATTACCGTATGCTGAAGATATACCAGGCAGATCTAATACAAGAGCAGTACCTTTTGTGTCACCAATCGAGTCGGAGACGACCACACCTCCAATAAATCCTCTTCCTCGGCTGTTACTGAGTTTCAGCAGTGCAACACACATCGGCGTTAGGGAGGTGATTGCAGATACTGTTCAGCTGTATCACTAGCTCCGTATTTTACAGCTCTGTGCTATACACACACAGCGTGTTTAGTGGAAAGCATTGCTATTATGTCACACTATATAGTTATGTGGTGGTGGCTGAGCAGGATTTATCTATCGCGGTGTGGTGGTTCTTACAAGAAGAGTATTTTGGGGTGGAGATGAGTACAACGACAGTACTTTTAGAGTTTGCTGCATCGTCATCAATATGGAGTGACGTTTCTGCACGTTTCTAACACATATAACATTACATCATACACACACCAGTAATCTAGTAGTGCCTTAGCAAAGAGAACAAATTCGGTCAAATGCTCCATTGCGATTGGCCGAGATTATCATAACATCGACAAGATGCGTCGTTCACATAACAATGAACAGTACTCACGAAATTCGACGAAATGTGTGAAACTGTAGAAAATATGGGAAAAAATACAGTGAGTGAAAATAAGTAAAATTTCGGAGGAATGAAAGTGGTTAAATTTCTGTCCGGGTGTGGTATTTGCTGGTGTCTCATGTGACGGAATATTAAATTGTTGTTAGCAAGCAGAGGTCGAGTGATGTGACTTATTGTACACTGCTTGAGAACTGCAAAGGAGCAAAGATATTGTTGGACAGGAAAAATCACCGGCAATGATTGACGACATGAAGCGCTGTGCATAAGTCATAGAGGCGGTGTGGTGTCGTTATAACAAAAAGTGGTGTAGATTTCAACACATGAGAAAACAGAATAACCAGACATAATGTTCCTAGTTGACACATATCAGACTCCCAACATAAAAGTTGATATCGGACGTTCAGTAAAGAACATGCCCTCCACGGACGCTAATACACATTTTGCACCTGTTAATCATGCTATCTACCAAACAGCCGAGGAGTTCTTGGAGAACATTGCTCCACTTCTCTCTCAAGGTGCAGGCTGCCGATATTTCCTGCACCAGAAACTGAACTGCTCTCCTACTCAAGTCGGATTTAGCTACTCCAAGCCATTACACATGACGAAGACCATATGCATAAACAATTTTGTAGTAATATGCAGAATTTAACGGACATGAATGCATGTTAATACGTTTTGTGCTCTGTCAAGGCAGAAAGTGCCAGGGCCCTTCGTCTTTGCAGATCCGTCAGTCAATAGACATTCTTACTTCCACATGTTTCAGCTGTGGCTCATGTCGCAACTGCAAGAGAACCGTGATCATTTCATTTTTCAACAGGACGGTGTCCCATGACTCTTCTACAGCGATGTTCATGATTTCTTAGATTTTTAGCTTCAATGACGATTAATCGATCATGCGTCAGCTGGCAGTCTGCAGTTGCTGGCATGGCCCCCACGCTAACCAGAATTGGCAACATGTGAATTTTACTTGTGTGGTAACATCATAAACACTCTTTCCACATCTCTACTTCCCCACAAATTGCTGACTTGCGAGGATGTTCCAAGATACCTATGACTGACATCGATGCGGACATATTGCGGCAAGCGTGGTCTGCATTGGATTATTGACTGGTTGGTTCACACTTAACATGACACAAAAACCAACTGAGTTGGTGTTTCCATACATACAATCATATAGTACCTTCCATCAATAAAAACGTTATTGAAAATCACCTGTAAACGTCTAGATCATTTTGAGAAATGCTGTAGATTATATGACAACAGAAGACCTACAACAGTACGGCTTCTCGTCAGTGAATATAAATTATAGATAAGAAAAAGTCTGAAAACGAATACAGAATGAAGTTAACTAAACCAGAATATCAGTATATGGCGAAAGCTCTGTAGAACTTATTATTTGAGTAAAAGTATTTCCGTAAGATAAATTTATGTTTACGCACCATTAAGATGAAAAAAACTTTTGTAACTTGCAAGACTAGTTGCCTTGACCTTGAGAGAACCGTACCGAAGATGAGCGTATTGTGATGAGCCACATTCTGACAAAGGCTCATTATTTACCATATATTTTAAAAGTAAATCGTCAGTACAAATTCTACACATAGATGACTAGTCGATAATGTTTTTCATGACGCGAGGGGTTCAGTGCTATTATAGAGAATTGTGTAGGAGTTTATACAGCATAATTTACTCTATCCTACTCTCGTTATCATAGCTACTGTCGTTTGAAAGAACTCTTGCTTATGCACATCTCATGTACCTTTTGTACGTGTAACTGAAGTTGCAAATTTTCCTTGTTCTGCACGAATGTAATAGAACTCGAGTAAAGGAACTTTTATCTCACTTTCGTACTATCATTCAGCAGGCTCGGCTAATGATGACCCTGGAAACATACAGAGTTTTGCTCATGTTATCTCTGACTTATCCAGTTGCAAGTTTGCCCTGACAGAAGAGCCAGATGTCAAAGATAATATAATGAAATATTGCAAGATATTATCAAAATTCAATTGAACGTACAATAGCAAAAGTGATGAAACTGAAGTGAACTATGGTCCAACTCAGACATTTGAAGTTTCCCTGCAAAATAAAGTTGTCCATCATTTTCCGGGAGTGCATCCTGAACTTCATAGCTTTGCTTCCCATTACTTTGACTGAGAACTGTTGTTACAGAAAGTAGTGATTCCCAGAAATCAAGCTTGGAATGAGACTGAATGTGGTTACTGTTGCCTACCAATTTGTTTATGATGATGAACATTCATGTACATGGCGTCTGTTGCTGTAAGTTCTAACAGCTGACTGCCATAAATGCAGTTTTCTGTGGAGGAACTGTTTTACTACTTTTCCCCACATACAATTCAAACTTTAACTCAGGTTGGGTACTACTGCAACATTATGGGAACAGAATAATTTTCTGCTATTAGTGATTCGGTAGATATTCATTGTTTAACTATCTCTGAACTGAAGTGACAATTATAATGATTCCTTGGGATACAGTGCTTTATTTAATTTAACATGTTCTAGAAGTATTTCGTGTTAAAATCTGAATTAGCATTCGCTTTTCAGTGATAATAATTAATCTTAATTAGCATTTTCTATCAGTACTTCAGCAAAGGATTCTCGCTTACTTACGCAATCGTATATTTGTGTGCCATATCCTCAAACTTCTTTTAAATATTCGGCAAATACATGTTCTTGTAAGATTAAATATATACATAACCATAAGTTTCCTTTGCATCTAGTAATGAGACAACCCGCGGAATGAATCCACGAAGTAGAGAGGAGAAATGTCGCTGGAAACTTGCACACGATGGACTTCATCTCTCCAAAGGAGGATACATCGGTTTACGTGTCGTGTCTTCGATGTAAATTTCCGGGCAATAGGGGGGAGGTGGCTAAAACTGTAGTTATACCAGCTGGCGCCATGCCTGCGCCTAGTTTATTTTCTACCCTAGTCTTTCCCGGCAAACGAAGCACTTCGCTCACGTTTGCACGTACTGTAAGTGCCTTGCAGTGTAGCGCATCCAATTGCGCTTTTAAGATGATAACTGATTTTTTTTACTTACTTGAGCAGTTATTTTTTATTCTCCCGTTACACTTGCGACAGAATTAGTTCTCATCCGATGAAACACAATGCGTAGAAATTTATGGTCCATTTCTCTGCTTACAGAGAACAAATGGTGGAAAGCAGACATACGGTAATGTCTTAAGTAGATAACAGTCCTTACTTTTTTTCTCGAAGATAAGATAAGTGTTTCCGCATTTAATTTGGAGAAAATGTGAACAAGGAGAAGACATGAAGTTATGGTCTACCACATGACTCCGTCAAAGCCCCCATTTTATTTGACCTGCATATCTCCGATGTCCCCAATACCAGGTCAACATAATTGTGCTATGCATACGATATCGCTCTTGCTTGTAGGACCAAAGACCTGGGACAAGCGGTGACAGTTCTCACAGACTACCTAGCCTTCATGAGCTCCTATTTTAGAAAGTAGCTACCTCAACCGAACACAAGTAAAATTGAAGTATGTACATTCCATCTGAACAACAAACAAGCTGACACGGTGCTCAGAGTGCAAGTTAACGGAAACACTCTTTGCCATAACAAGTACCCTAAGTACCTTTGCGTCACCCTTGACCGCACCCTCTCATATAAAAATCATCTTGAAAATACCGCTGCCAAGGTAAAAAATACAAAATTACTAAAAAGTTATGAAGAAACTGTGTGGAATAACAAGGCAAGCTTCAGCAGATACCTTGCCCTCATCCACTGTGCTTGTCTTCTCAGCAGCCGAATATTGTGCCACGCTGTGGCCGAACAGGTCCCACACCAGCTTTATCGACGTCTAGTTGAACCACACTATGCGATATACCTATGTGGGACAATCCAGCCAACATCCATTTATTGGCTTCTTCTGCTGAGCAACATCTATCCACCCGCAATCTGTAGCAGGGAGGCCTTGCTTAGGGAATACTGCAAGCCACAGGAGGACCTGGAATTACCCATACAGGAAGAAATACCAAAACTGTAACGAAATAGGCTCCGTTCAAGAAACCCACTATGGCGGCAAGCAGAAAAGCTAGATGCCAGTAATATCGAGGTTATTTATACTCCGAACAAGTCCTGGAAGGCCCAACGGTACTGACCAACGGCCGTGCCCTCCTCATCCGATAGGCGTCCCTGCTTTCAGTGTTTAGGGGCTCTCCCTGCCTTGTCAGCTTTCGTGACCGGAGCCACTATTTCTCAGTCATATAGCTGCTCAATTGGCCTCACAAGAGCCTAGTGCACCCTGCTAGCCAACAGCACCCGGTAGACACAGAGGGGTTGCGTTTGGGTTGTTCGGGGGAAGAGACCAAACTGCGAGGTAAGCGGTCTCATCGGATTAGGGAAGGAAGTCGGCCGTGCCCTTTCAAAGGAACCATCCCGGCATTTGCCTCGAGAGATTTACGGACATCACGGAAAACCTAAATCAGGAAGGCTGGACGCGGGATTGAACCGTCGTCCTCCCGAATGTGAGTGCAGTGTGCTAACCACAGCCCCACCTTCCTCGGTGGCGGACACAGACACTCACCAATTCAAGAGCGACAGCGCTTAACGTCAGTGATCTGGTGGGAAACGGTGTTACCACTGTGGTAAAACCGTTGGCACTCCCTTCACACTATCACTTCAGTTAATATCTGACAGCTCTTAATCCCCCGAATAACCGATAGAATGTTTTCTCATGAAAATATATAACATGTCAATTTAGTTGCGTAATATTCACTTAATCCACATCACAAATACGAGGCCTGTTCAGAAAGTAAGCTCCGATTGATTGCCAAATTGAAACCACAGTGAACGTCAGAAATGTCTTACTTGTAACAATTAGCTACACCTTTCAGCTACTTCTCTACGTAGTCGCCGTTCTGACTTAGACTTTTGTCATAGCCTTGTACCAACTTTTCAATAGCCTCATCATAGAAGGCAGCCACCAGTGCTTTCCGCCAATTCTCCACGCTGGCCTACACCTCGTTGTCTGTGTCAAAATGTTGTCTTCAAAGACAGCGGTTCATGTGACCAGAGATGAAACTCAGGGGGAGACAATTGCGGATTGTATTGTGGGTAATCTCACATTTCCATTTGAAAACGATGCAGGAGCATCTTCATTGCCCCTGCAGAATGCGGCTGAGAATTGTCTTGAAGAAGAAACAGCACGACAGTTATGTAATGTTAGCTGCATAGCTTCAGGCGAAATTTCTCACCAGGCCCTCGTACTTGGCGGCAGACACTATTTTCTAGACATCTTTACGCACTCACTGCGAGCTCAGAAACGAGAAGAGCGACGTGATGCTAACTGGGGTTATACTAGAGACACTACCCAACACATCTGTGGAAAGCTTTATCGGATTTTCATAGTCGTTTCCATTTCGCGACCGATCGGAGCTTAGTTTCTGAACGCCCCTCGTACATTTTTCCCTGTGTTTCTAAGCATCAAAGTTTCGAATAAGTGCAACAGTAAATCAGTTAAATGGCATGTTTATTCTTAATTAATGATAAGTTCAGACACTGAAACGTTGTCACAGTTCCAGTACATATAACTTACCACTATAGCTCTCCTGTGTTAGGGCAAAATTTGTCAGCAGCATGCATATGAGTATAGTACCGAGGGAGTAACACGTTTGATGGAATGTACTCGTGTGTATTAACTGTTATGGGTGGCGGACAATCCACGACGAACCCCGTTATTGACAAGAAGCACCACGATGGCAATCATCCTCAGCGTGAGTATCAGAAAACAGTTCAAAGTATTATGCTTGAAGTTTATACACAATACTGTAAAGTCATTAAGTTGGAACACTGCTACACAAACCAATGACATCATCTGTAAATATTCGTGAAATAGTGAATTTTACCACAATACATCTCTCTTTTCTTACCAGTTCGAGTGACGATAAGTCTTGTCAACTGCAGGACCGCAATTGCTATTCATGCACTTCAGGACAACTACATCACGTAGTGTTGCATAACTAATTAAACAGCCACGAGCGCTGTTGCGATTTATATACAGTCTATTAGGTTTCGTGTTTGGGAAGCCGAATACGTCTGTGTGTTCCATCGACAGCATCACTTCGTTCGTTGTGCGCTCGTTTTATGAACCCCAACGTGAACTTCATGTCTATAGATATGCTGAGAAGATGCAGGGTGAACAGAAACCACAAAAATTAGCCCTGGAAAAATAGTGGTGATATCGAGGAGAAGGGTTTAGTTTTCATCCGGCCATCCTGGTTCAGGTTCACATGTTTTCCTATATAATCCTTAGCGAGTAGGTTTCTTTCATAAAGCTCTGGTCAGTTTACTGCTTAGATATTTTAAACTCAAGTCATTCTCACTATCTGTTGACCTCGATTCAGACGAGATGTTAAATGTAAGCTTTTGCTACTACAAATATAACCTAGGTGGGGAAAAGAACTTGACACATGTATTATTTTTCTTATTGAGTAGCATAGAATTTCGGCGAAACGTAAAAAGTTGTACTGTCATAAACTCTGTTTCCAAATCTCTGCTTCATTTATGTAAAGGAATGTACGTGAATTACAGTAGCTAGTAATTAGATAATTATAGGTGTTACAGTGATATAAATTTACGACTGAAAGAAAATATTCCAGGACGCTTGCCTTCCGCGGGAAACCTTTGACTTTCCTTCACTGTTTAGATTCTGTCAGTACATTCTCTTAACTGGAAAAGAGGAAAACTATGTTTACGTGCTTTGCATGTTAAAATACAAGCAAGTGTGTATTTGCTATTGTGAACACGTATTCTGATGAATCAGAGGCTTATTCGCATTTCTGTCTTTGTACGCGGGAAGCCGGTTAATCATATTATCTTAAGGTGTAATTAGAAACGCAAAAGGTGGTTCAAGAATTTAGTGTCCGTCGTAGCGAATCATTCGCTTTTGCACTGTTATAACGAGACCTTCGCCAGGCTGTAAAAGCCCAAATCTTTTCTACCGGCCGCCGTTTCATTCTCTGCCCTGTGGCATCACGTGGATGTGGTATGAATGGGCATATTGTCAGTACACTAACCATTTTGCAGGCTTTCCAGATACTGGAGATGCTTCTTTGTGGTAAAATAGCTCCTTAGTTCGCATCAAGACGCTAAGTGCACAGTGTACCAGTTCTCCCACCACGGAAATATATTTGACAGTACCGGGAATCGAACTAGGGTCCTCGGTCTGGCAGCCGTCTATGCTGATCACTGAGCTAAAGAGGCGGACCCGGTCTAATAAGAGACAGTAAAATGGAAACGAGACAGATGTAAAATAGTAAGGAAACTTTTTGTCATCTCAGAAGTAGTAGCTATAATGGTTAATATATTCATTCCACTGTGAGACAAGACGATCTAAGCTTTCATGAAATAGTGTTTAGCGTTGCCTGTGGAACCATGACAGTATTCAGGCGTGTACCTTTTAGCCAGTAGCAAATCGACAGCAGCTTTTGCTTTCAGGGCTCCAAAAGTATGGAAATCGCACGGTTAGAGATCGGGCCTGTTTGGAGGACGTGTAAGATCATCTCAGCGAAGCTTCAGCGGTGTACTCGAAAGAAACTTAGCAACACGCGCGCCTGCTAAAGTGAGACGGACATGCTAGTCTACAAAGATGCGTTGAGGGAACGCTCTCTTGTTAACAAAGAAGTAGTAACAGAGTAATGGGTCGGTCAGGGCAGCTCAGTGACTTCGAAAGTGGACAACTTAGTGGATGTCGCCTGAATAATAAATCCACTAGAGATATTATTACTATTCTTAGTCTACACAAGTTGATTGTTGGTGATGTGACTGTGAAGTTGAAACGTGAAGAAACAGTCACAGCTGAAAACAGCCCAAGCTTCCTTCATATACTGACTAACAGGGACTGTTGAGCATTGCAGAGCCCAGGTGTGGAAGCACCCCATTTTACGCCCAAGATTGTGGTTGTGGGAAATTCAGAGCATCCAAGAGGGTGGTAGAGAAAAAATTTAAAAAATTCAACATGACGGAATCAGCCGAGCTGTCCTAAGGTTAACATGGCGCGAAATTTTTAAGAAATCCATGTTGACATAATTAGCTCAGGTATGCTTTGTAACCTTTCTGATGCCAAAATCCATCTGCCATTTTCAAAACTAGCTAAAAGACCTGATCTATTTATGAGAGAAATACATAAAGGGTATAACTTACAGTATTTCTACGTCAACACACATAATGACATAATGTTTACGTCAATGTTATTTCCACATGTCAAAGTAAAGGTTAAGCTGAACTTGACAATGGACGTAATTAAATTATACTACTACACTTGGTGTATGGAACAGTGGACACGGAAGTTAAATATTCCTGTACCTAAATTATCTGTATTAACATTAATCAAAAATACATAAACACACATAACTGTTATGTAAACATTATTCTATGTCTAAACAGTAACATATAACAGTTACTCCTACAGGCTATGTTATTGGTAGTACAAAACCAATGTGTTATTTATCATCAATCAGTAACGATACATAGTGGTTATGTCAGGGTTATTACTACATCTAAAATGTCGGTCGAAATACGTAAACGGTGTAACTGACAGTGTTTCGATATCTAAACCATATGTCAAAAAATATCCCAGCGACCACCCACTGTATATGTGAAGATCCCCAATGTTACTGTCACGTCTAAATTACGAAAAAGATGTAACCTACCATTGTTTCTTCATGTAAAAAGTCTGTCAAGGAAAAAAAGGCTTTATCGAGAACACATTGTTTATGTCACGTGTCGCAAAATGATTTTCATATCTAAAATATATCTCAAAACACGCAAAGGGTGCAACTAATAGTATTTCTGCTCCTAAAATCATGTCAAAAACATGTGAAAGTGTAACTTAAACTATTTTAACATCAAAACGTTGGTGTTATTTATAAAACATACAGAAACTTCATTACCAACACAATGTTTGCATTGTTTATATCAAGTGTAACAATATTATTTTCATGCCTAAAATGTCCATCAAACCACGAAAATTGTGTAACTTACAGTATTTCCACAACGTATGTCAAAAATTGGGAAAGGTGTAACTTTGTATTATTCCCTAATCTAAAATGTATATCAAAAATACGTCACCTTCATCAGTTACACAATGTTTCTGTGACGAATCACAAGGCTATTTTCCATCTAAAATGTCTCTTGAAATAGATAATTGGTATTATTCGCAGTGTTTTCAGAGCTAAACTGTTCTACATCTGTACAAATCATGTGCTCTGCTAAAATTAAGTACTAAGCGGCCGTTGACAGTTCCTTTTTGGTCTAAATAAGACTATGATACTGATAATAGAAGAACGAAAAGGCAGAGTATCATTTTAGGGGGAAGAATGTAATGAATCGTAACAACGGTTGACTAATACAGATTCTTTTATCCTGGACATACATGTGTTAGTATTATTTTCCTTCGATATTACATTTTCTGTTACTGTAGCACAACAACCCATACTGAAAATGGTTTGATTTGATGAAAATTTTAAACCTCTGTATTACTAAAATCGCATTTTTTTCGTAATATGCAAGTATAGATTCGTAAAGCTACAAAAATGAAATGGAAACAGAATATGGTGAAAGTGGTGGGAAAGATTCCCCCCCAGAGAGGAAAGTTCGATATCGCGAAAATACAGTCTTTGCACCAAAATAAAATTATTTCTACACAGGCATAAAAATGTCAAGTGCAGAGCAGGTAGCTCATAGTAATACACAAGTATGATTGCAAAGCTCGGATCACGAACGAAAATTCGAGCTGAGCATCGACATGAAATTGTCTGTATAATTCATTAACATAAGTAAAGGTTTCGAGTACAAAGCGCATTTGGCATTGTCGTAACTTAATTGTTGTGTAACATTAAAGAAAATACACATGTCTCAAATATTAGCACCACAGATTTAATCCAAAGGTTAAGCAGCAATTTCTTGTAGGACCTGATATCACTGGATAAAAGAGATAAAGTATTCCGTATTATTTGTTAAAAATTTTAATAGCGTTTATAGTAATAAAAAAGAAATTTAAAATTTTTTAATGGTTAACAACCATCTTCAGATTTATGAAAGTTAGCAGAAAATTACATGCATTATGTAAAAAGTATTGAAATATGAAAGTAGGAAAAAGACACGTATACCTTTGGGATCTGCCATTATAATTAATGTGCATTCATACCGTGAGCAATTCTATAACAAAGTATTTTTAACTCTGTGATCCATTGTCTCTTGTAGTTATCCTTCCAGCAATAGGAAATCAACAAAGACATAAAAATTTTGAAACAATTTGCAATTCGTAATTGATAAAAGAACAGCCAAAGTCACTGACATTTGTAACAAACTTCAAAATTAGAAGCTCTTATAAAATGATAATAATAAAAGTTTAGTAAGAAAAAAAAGGAAAACTAAAAACAAAATATGTTGCTGTAGCATGCAGTACCCACATGTCAAAAGATTTGAGCATTGTTTACAGAAAACTTGGAGACTACAAACACTTTAAAATGACTTTTTTGGTATAAAACTGGCCCCAGAAGAGGCACATATTGTAATTTAGGAGTGCAAAAAGTCAAATACAGAGACCATGACCAATATCACAGACGCCAGACTGGTGACTAGTTGATAACATGTTCCTAGAATATTCCTAGAATATTCCTAGAATAAGACAGCTTTCAGTGAAATTATTGCTGCAGAAGAGTATTTGGTTGAAGACATTAAACGTAACATGGAAGTATTTTACACCACATCCAAAGGAAGGTTATTTCATGTGCTGAAAGAAACAGTAATTTATAGTAAAAAGACAAAATCTACTGAACTAATACTCAATGGGGAATTCTCACGTTAATTTTCGTTAGCATGTGGCCAACATTGCACTTTTGTTTAGATTATTTACTAAGCTTGGTATGTCTTTAACTATTTTTACAGTTTAAGACTTTTTTAAATTGTGTATGTTTTAAAGGTAGTTAAAGTGTTCACGTTATGTGAAACCCTAAAATATGTTTATTTCCCCAGATATTGGTTACACTAGTAACAATGATCTTTCAGCCAAAACTGTCCTTAAGTACTGATTCTTTAGTAAAAATGGTACATTTTTTCCTACTGTCATCTTCGAGCATTTCTTAAATTCTATATGTTACTCATGACTGCTACTCTCACATTAACTGAAAGGCTAGTTTCTGTTCATTTTCGCAGATCTTATGATGGCTTATAGTCAACTGAAACTGGAAACCAGCAAATTGTATTTTAATTTTTAAAGGTGATCAAGACTATTACAATTCTTAATACTTATTAAAATATCTTCTTTATCTTTACAAAACACATGTGACACTACTGTTGATATAATTTACAGCTAGAAATGCAGTTGTTGATGAGAATTCTTCTATATTTGTACAAAACATCAAATGAACCGATCATTTTCTGCATAATTTATCAAAGTGCATGTGACACTACTGATCCAACTTACTTGTCGAGGACTGAATTATGCTTACTCATCGTGGAAACTACATCAATGCTCATTGAAATAGCATACTTGACAATAGTAACAGACATTCGTGTAGGTATAAAACGGGGGTTATTATTCGTCCAACTACCTTTCAAAGTCATGGAAACATGTACTTCATTGTAGGATAATAACTTTATATTACAGTACAAAACATTTTCATCATCTGCTGACAATGCTAAATTATACTTTTGCACAGTAAATTTTACATGACAGTTTGTCCCCACCCCCCTCCTCAAACGTCATCTTTTTAGAGCAAAATTGTAACAATTTGACTGTTACATACACTCCTGGAAATGGAAAAAAGAACACATTGACACCGGTGTGTCAGACCCACCATACTTGCTCCGGACACTGCGAGAGGGCTGTACAAGCAATGATCACACGCACGGCACAGCGGACACACCAGGAACCGTGGTGTTGGCCGTCGAATGGCGCTAGCTGCGCAGCATTTGTGCACCGCCGCCGTCAGTGTCAGCCAGTTTGCCGTGGCATACAGAGCTCCATCGCAGTCTTTAACACTGGTAGCATGCCGCGACAGCGTGGACGTGAACCGTATGTGCAGTTGACGGACTTTGAGCGGGGGCGTGTAGTGGGCATGCGGGAGGCCGGGTGGACGTACCGCCGAATTGCTCAACACGTGGGGCGTGAGGTCTCCACAGTAAATCGATGTTGTCGCCAGTGGTTGGCGGAAGGTGCACGTGCCCGTCGACCTGGGACCGGACCGCAGCGACGCACGGATGCACGCCAAGACCGTAGGATCCTACGCAGTGCCGTAGGAGACCGCACCGCCACTTCCCAGCAAATTAGGGACACTGTTGCTCCTGGGGTATCGGCGAGGACCATTCGCAACCGTCTCCATGAAGCTGGGCTACGGGCCCGCACACCGTTAGGCCGTCTTCCGCTCACGCCCCAACATCGTGCAGCCCGCCTCCAGTGGTGTCGCGACAGGCGTGAATGGAGGGACGAATGGAGACGTGTCGTCTTCAGCGATGAGAGTCGCTTCTGCCTTGGTGCCAATGATGGTCGTATGCGTGTTTGGCGCCGTGCAGGTGAGCGCCACAATCAGGACTGCATATGACCGAGGCACACAGGGCCAACACCCGGCATCATGGTGTGGGGAGCGATCTCCTACACTGGCCGTACACCACTGGTGATCGTCGAGGGGACACTGAATAGTGCACGGTACATCCAAACCGTCATCGACCCCATCGTTCTACCATTCCTAGACCGGCAAGGGAACTTGCTGTTCCAACAGGACAATGCACGTCCGCATGTATCCCGTGCCACCCAACTTGCTCTAGAAGGTGTAAGTCAACTACCCTGGCCAGCAAGATCTCCGGATCTGTCCCCCATTGAGCATGTTTGGGACTGGATGAAGCGTCGTCTCACGCGGTCTGCACGTCCAGCACGAACGCTGGTCCAACTGAGGCGCCAGGTGGAAATGGCATGGCAAGCCGTTCCACAGGACTACATCCAGCATCTCTACGATCGTCTCCATGGGAGAATAGCAGCCTGCATTGCTGCGAAAGGTGGATATACACTGTACTAGTGCCGACATTGTGCATGCTCTGTTGCCTGTGTCTATGTGCCTGTGGTTCTGTCAGTGTGATCATGTGATGTATCTGACCCCAGGAATGTGTCAATAAAGTTTCCCCTTCCTGGGACAATGAATTCACGGTGTTCTTATTTCAATTTCTAGGAGTGTATAATGATACAGGAAGAAGAATACCTCGCTGTATTATCGTGAACAATATAATGGCGTAGTGCTGAAGTATTGAGAATCAATAGATCGTTTTGTCGACTGCATCAGGCACATCATTGTCAATAAGTATGAATTAACGTATGATGAACGTACCAATAAAGCCAATTTTCAGGAAGTAGAACAACGAGCGTTTGGTATGTTTTTCGGAGCTTGCCGTTCGAAATGTCACGAAAAGTGCGCCTGAAGGTTCCGAGAACCCTGGACGGGGCAATGGTAACTGCAGTAGCTTTGACTAAAATTGATTCTGCAACTAGACGAAGGGAGAACGGGTAGTGTTTAAAGTGGAGATTACACGTTATTGGTGTGGTGCTACGGGTCTTCATTCAGCGTGTTTGTGCGAAACCACAATGTCACAGGTGTAAGCAAGTAGGGTACGTTGTTCAAAATGTCCATAGACGCATAACTGATGGAAACAGCTAACACTCACACCCCTGCGTTAATCAGTACAGGGGGCGGTGTGATCATTGTGCAACGCTCCCAGCAAGTTTGACTACGGGACACCCGGTTGTAAAATCAGTGATAGTCATTTTGCTCGACTATATAAAGGAAAGTTCGTGTAATTTGTTGTTGGATACAGGATCGCGGGTATCCGAGGCTAGCTAGAGTACTTACAATACAGTGAATTTGAACCAACTACGCTGTAAGTTAAGCGGTGTGGTTGGTAAAAGTGTGAGTTCTCTCAATTACATTCTGTTCTGTTTCCGAGTGGGAGGGAGAGACCTCTGAATACGTGTGGAAGATCTGTCTTCCATGGGCGTTAGATACGAAATCAATCTCGGCCTGGACTTCCAAGTAAAAATCACGCTAAAGTCGAACAGAGGCACCGCAAGGTAGAGGTGGATGAGCCATTGCTCCATCTAATTCTCATGGGTGAACTAGCCGAACTGTAGCAAGGAACACCAGAGACGTCGGTTAAGGCGTTTAAACTGTGTACATGGTCTCTAAGACTCGAATCGCGGGATACAATACCGAATTGTACAGGAAGGCTGGTCTGGAGGAAAATATGTGCTGCTCTGCCAGTTAGTATTGTGTGTGTGTGGTGGAGCTCTATGCAGAGAACGTACTGTTGCAACAGGTTCAATGTTTTGCACGATGAATATGTGAAACAATTAGACGGTAGCCAGGAAGTGTGTGTCAGAATAGTTAATTTTGGTTCAGAGGAAGCGAAGCTATCAAAAAGAACCCTGATATGTAACATAGAGGTTTCAGAGGATAAATTAGATAGACATTTCAGTGCGAATACGAAAACAGGGACGCTCTGTCGATTCAACTGCGATGAGGGAAAAATTATCGCCTCTAAAAGGACGTGAGACATTTGATATTGAGGAGCTGTAAGGAGAATGTACAGCATTGTTTAATCGGTCTTGATCTCTACAAGCTACATCTATAATCCAACAATGAATTTCCACTTGAAACGAGCCGCTAGTGTACATACCGTGTCTCCCACTATTTGCAACTGACAATGGAAGAGTTCATAGACCGACAGCCTTAGGATGGAATCATAGAGAAAGTATGAGCCCCCGGTCGGCCCCAGTTGTTATGGCGCCCAGGAAGTACACAGAAGGGAAAAATGCGTTTAGGTTCTGCCGTGAATTTCTGAATCAGCGAACGATCACTGATGCATACCCTGTACCTAATATTGGAGAGACATTAGAGAATCTGTGGCAATGCCGTTAGTGCTGCACATAGCTACTACCGCCAATTACAAGTAGCATCAGAGGATTGGCCTAAAACAGCGTATTCGATCCCACTACGACACTTGCAGTATCATCGGATGCCTTTTGGTCGGAATAACACTCCGGCGACTTTCCCACGCTTGTTAGAAGCAGTTTTACGAGGCCTGAAACCAACGCAATGATTAGTTTTTCTAGATGACATAACAGTGCACTCGAAGGACATCCTGGAGCACTTGGTGCGTCTGCAGGTAAAAAATGAACTGTTGTGTACTACAAGTCCGACCCTTAACTTGGAAATGTGTCATTTTATATTGTAGGAGGTCCAGTATTTAGGTTATAACAATAGCTCTCTTCACTAACTTGCTGTGACACAAACTAGTGTTACCCTCTGGGAGGATTTTTAGTTTCGACCGTATGTTTGTCTAATGGAAAAAGGGTATCGGACAGTAATTTCGAATATAATGCAATTAACAGAAAAACTAAACCAGGCTCTGCTTTCGGGGTAATTGAAGTAGAAAAGTTCATACGAATGAAATAATAAACGATCGCCAGCCTAATTAGGCATATTAATTTGAAACATTATGTTTGAGGAAATTGAATTTTATTTGTCGTAGTGACTTTCATTAAGACTCCCTTTCAATAGCACACTGGATACACACAAATACATGACGATCTAAGTTGTGGGTAACAGTAGTTACCATTAATGCACAAACAAGTAATTATAGAAAGGAAGATTGTATCCCACTCATAATAATAACAACAGTTATAATCACCATCATTACGTAATTCAATAATAATGTGTTACTTCAGGAAACACTGATCTGAAGTTGGGTATGAAAAGATTTCTGACTTATTATAAAATTACTATAAAATTACATAATACTACGTTTACACTGTTTATATTCTCATTCATGGATATGCATCAGATTTCTTTAGAAGCGATTGTATTCCAGATATCTTTCTAATTTGAAAAGAATACGGTGGGGACCCATAAACTTATACTGTCTTTCTAGGCAAACTCTATGATTATTTAAGAAGCAAAGTTCCGTTCCACCAACATTAATTCTTAGTCCCACTTGGAATAATTTATGTTTTCACCCTTCAAAACATATTACTCAACACTGAACTCGATTAACCTCAATAGAATTATTCATGATAGCAATCAATGCTAAATTACGTTTCAAGTAAGTTTAATTTAAGTGCCTTTTTCATCAGACAGCCTTTTTCATTAGACAGTAGCGCTCTGGCACTGAATTTTTGCACATTTAATACCCGGAATGGCAACGGCCTTGCCGCAGTGGATCCACCGGTTCCCATCAGATCACCGAAGTCTAGCGCTGTCGGGCGTGGCCGTCACTTGGATGGGTGACCAGCCTGGCCGCCATGCGCTGTTGCCATTTTTCGGGGTGCACTCAGCCTCGTGATGCCAATTGTAGCAACCGAATTGTAGCGGCTCCATTCACAGAAAACCATCATAAAGACCGGGAGAGCGGTGTGTTGACCACACGCTCCTCCTCTCCGCATCGTCAGCTGAGGATGCCACGGCAGTCGGATGGTCCCGATGGGCCACTTGTGGCCTGAAAAGGGAGTGTCGAATGCACAGAACGAAATCACTAGCTTGTTAGAAACAAGACACTCGTTTTTATGCACACTTAGGATGGGATCCTGCATTGGTTCATGATTAGGATAACGTTAGGGAGGTTTATTGCACTTGGATTATTATTGAAAAACACCCACACAGATTATCTTGTCCATGCTACAATACATATCTGTGTACCTAAAGTTGGTACAGCAGTGGCGAAGTAGTGGTGGCAAGCGACGTGGTGGCTAACTGTACCCACGGCTCTTGATGTTGAATGCCCATTAAAATTTCTTCTTGTCGACGGATTTTTATCGTCTTAGAGCCATTCCTTATTGCCAAGAGTACCATTCAACGGCGAAATCCACATCCGAGGCAAATTTCCATCCAAAACGTCTTCCAAATGCCTCCTTTGGCACCCTCGATGTATACCGTGCAACGGCTAACCACTGACTGCGTACTGTTCCCACCAAGGAGCCGCCTAGAATGTCCGCCAAAACCATCTTTTACATCGCGCCAAGCCACTTCCTTTGCGTCGGGGCTTCCCTACATCTTTTACATTTCACAGTACAAGTTCCCAAGCATGACCCAGCTTCCAATATACAAATTTTTCTTTATGAACATACATATTTTATAAAATTTCATTATTTTAAATATCATCTATCGTTTTTCATGCATACATTAAAAAATTTAAATTTATTGACACAAATCAATGACCTTAACACAAAGAACCAACACTTCATAACCATACTTACACAGTTACATAGAATAAATCCATTTCTAATCGATATTGGTGTTACAATGTCACATTACTGGGCAGAGTGAGGTACGTACCGGCCCTTACAATGTACAAACAGTAACACATATTCCAACGCCTACCACGGTAAAAATAGTACAGTCATATCATGGGATCACAAATTCCTGTAGAAAATATGTTCCAAGATTTACAGAGGTAGCAAGACCCCTTTTGCATATTCCTAAAAAAGATGTGAAAATCAGTAGGCGTCTTGATTGTCAAGAAGGATTTCAGTGGTTGAAGGCAATATTGACCGTGAGTCCCGTTCTCATTTTTCCAGATTATCAAAACCAGTATGCCTTGTTCTGTGATTCGAGCAACGATGTCCTTCGTTGTGTCCTGAGCCAGGAGATGGGCGGGGAGGAACACCTTGAGGTAAATGAATAAAGCAGGAAGAAAACAATTCGACTATTGGAAAGAAAACGTAGGTGCTTATTTTTGGTATGACGTATTTTCGTATGGGATGCGTTTTAAGGTCATGACGTATCATGCTCCACAAAAAGGCTTGTAGGATTAGGAGATCAAACCAGTAGGCTAATTCGATTCTAAAGTAGTACCTTTTACAGGAAAACGTCTAAGCAAAGCTGATCAATTGAGCCGCAGAATGCCCACATTCGAATGCATCGGAATAAGCATCGAAGAGTGGCGCAGAAATCAGGCCGTTGACCCCGATTCTCAGCAACACGCGAAACATGCGCAGTTCAACTCTGATGTCAGAGAGCTTTACAAGCAAACACGATGTGACAGCAGTATGGTTGTGCCAGCCTGTTTAAGGGACAAAGTGTTCAAGGAAGCCCGTGAATCCATCTCAGATGGGTGCAGTGGACGACGAGCCATAGACTGCCGCATTGCGGAAAGTTAGTGGTGGCCACAGACGAACCAACACCTTGTGCGCTATGTAAAGAACTGCATCCCTAGCGCTCAAAGAGCCGACTCGACTCACTGAACTGCAAAGACTGCACGAGACACAGAAACTTCTTCAGTTCATCGGTCTCTCAATGTCACTAGCCCTTTTGTACAAACGTCAGTGGAAAACCGAAATATATTAACCATAGTTGATCATATTTCCCATTACCTGGCCATGACTGGAATACCAAGCCAACATCCACATACAGTCACTCAGACACATTCGCTCACACGTTTGTTAAACGTTGGCTATTGAAATTCGGCACGCCAAAAGCAGTAACAACAGATCAAAGCAGGAACGTTATGTCTGAATTGCTTAAGCAGCTACGTCGGCTCATACTCTTTAAGAAGTTATGATTTAGCTCCCTTCACCCATAATCGAACGCTAGAACAGCAGAAGTGTATAGGGCATTGGGAAAAATGCTAAGTTTTTATGTGAATAGTAGCCACAATAAATAGAACACTGTATTACAATATGTTACGAGTAAGTGCAATTAAAAAGTTTATGAAAACTTGGGTATTTTCAATCTACAAGGTTGTTTTTGGTAGAAAAATGCCCTCACATTTTGAATAATGTCAACCTATTCCACAGGAGGATGTATCCTCTGCTCGGGTCTTTAACAAAAAGCTAAAAGGGATATGGCATCAGTTGAAAATAATGAACACAAATGCTACGGAAAGACAAGAAAATATTTACGGTATAGTACTAAACTACCCAAGTATAACTCTGGGCACTGGATAACGTTATTTAACCCTCACCTCTTGAAGGGAAAAACAAAGGAGTTCATTCCACGGTGCCCTATCAGGTAGACGAAACGACATCCCCAGTTAATGTAGAAATACAGCTTTACATCCAGACCCCGGTTGTCCATATGAGTAGAATCGGCATGTTTGAAAGTGAATAGGGAGCACTACCACAATCGCCGGCAGCTCCTACCGAATGGGGAAATGAATTGGGTGAAGAAACAAGAACGAAGAGTAGTAGAAATAATCCAATTGGGCAGAGTAACCTTCAGATTGCTTCTACACACCTATATACGTTAAGAGCACGATGTGTTCTCACGAACTGATTGTATTACTTATCCGTTATGTATTTTGGTTGCATTTATGTTGTGTTATTTCTGTGAGAAAGATTCTTCGGAATATTTCCATTTAGGTAATAGATCAGACAACTCTTAACAGAAGATTAGCTTGTATTATTTGAATCGTTTTGTTTTATATGTGTTTAGTGTGTACGTAGAAAAGCAGATAGGAAGTAACTTGGTAGTTAGTGAGAGTGAGTGTGTTGTATCAAGTATCGCTACTACACTACTGGCGTCATAGCAGCGAAATTGCAAGTTTCAGTAAGATGCCACCAGTGATCACATAGGATCTGGCGGACCTAGTACTGCGCGTCCGAAGGGATACACCTCCATCAGCTCTTTATTTCGAGCGCCCAGAAATATAGGACGCGTGACGGCGACTCAGCCCACTTACGCTCGGAGCCACGCAGACGCCGCCTAATCGCGACTCCATCGCCATCGTTGTTAGTGGTGTAATAGCTGTACCCTGTTTCTTGCTGCATTATCTGTAATGAGTCTTCGTATGTTTGGAGAAGTGCACGCTAAGGAAATCTTGTGTTTGTTGTCTTAACTTGTTCGCTAAACATTTCTGGCCGCATCACTGTGTAGACCACCAATGCGTCCGTAGTCGTACGCAACAGAGTTAATGTATAGTATGTGTGACACACTTTGGCATATAACTTTACGGCTGAAGATCATTTATAACGCTCTTTTTCTGGATCAATTCAGTCATTTAGAATGATGAGAGCTTTGAGGAAGTACTATTCCCCACCGTGTAGTCTCTGCATTTCCAAGCCGGTAAGTCACTGTTTGCTACACAAAGCGAATACACATGATATCAGTCATGCGAATTTACTCTGTTTCTCTCCGGGAACGCTGCAACTAACTGCCCGAGGGAGCTCGTTACAAGTGAAATCGAATTTTTCCAGAAGATGGGGTTATACTGGCTGTACTCAGTACCAAACCCGATAGTAGTCATTGCCGCCTGCTATGACCAAGGGCATTTTAGCAGCGCCCACCGCATTGAGCTACGAGGTCAGGGAGTGCATGTTTGTTTGGAGCATATGGGCGCTCAACGGCAAGGTTATCAACGCCCTTAAGACAAACGAGCACAGGGTCAAGGATTCCTGATGAATTGTAAGCAATGTGACATTTCAAGTTTCACTTTCCGGTTACCTGCACAATTATCGGAATTACTGCTCTAATCACCAGCTACTCATTAATTTAACTACTCGCATACCTTTCGAAATCCTACCCGAGGAAAACATGTATCTTCTAAACGTCAGGTTAGACCCAATTCCTCTGGCTACCCAAGACCAGATGACCGCAGCACAAAATGGTCGTGTGAAGATGGAACGTCTACCCAATCATATAATAAAATTTCGGAACGAACGACGCTGCTGGCTTATGACCACAGGGACTAGCATAACAGCGGTTGTGTAAATTTGAATATAGTAAGTATAGTCTATTGCCATCTCAGGAGTAGAATTGCCCAAATCACGCCATTACCTTCCCTCAACCAGAATACTCGCAGGTTCCGGTACCAGTGAAATGTTACTCGACCATAGTAAACAATAATAAATCGTGAAAGGAAAAATATCGCGAAAAGCAAAGAGGGCCGCAGAAAGTCAGTGTTTTATCACTGTAGAAAAGAGATTCTGTATCTAGCGTAAAGTGAAACAAAAAAAGGGGGACAGACCAATGTCTTATTCAAGCGATGAAGAAACACAGAGACATGCGAAAGTGTCTGTTACAGTCATACCAACGAAATAGGGATACGGAGGACCGGATTAATCTAAACAGGCAGGATTATGTTACATATTTGAAGTGTTTAATCATGACTTCAGTTTTGCTAAAGCTGTTGTTGCAATTGACTACTGAAGCTAATTATTACAAGCTCGAAATACTGTCCCTGATGTTAAGGTATGAGACACTTAGAGCTTATTAAATGAGTTAAAATATATTCCCGGAAAATGGTTCACCATACTCCCTTAATCTTAAGTTGTAGCCAAAGCTATTGATACTGATCATTACTTCCCGGGGGTGTGTACTAAGAAGTGGAAATCATTTCATGATGAAACGCGGAATGAAGTCACAGATGTGCATACCAAAGGTTAATGCCAGGTAAATCTTTCTTATGTCACTATTGACAATATAGCGTCTATTCTGAAAACCTAATATGAAACACTGAAGATTGTAGATGAAAATGTTGGGTTTTTGTGGGAATGCTCGAGGATGACAAACGATGACGTCGCTGAGGCATGCAATCTATTTATCAATGAATGTCATACTGATGTTACAAGAGATTTAGAAGCAGAAGCTGAACATTCAAAATAAGTCGTACTTCAAACTTCCGAAATTATTACTTTGGACCTCTTGAGTAAGATGAATAAGGTGCACGAGTTTCTAATTTCAAGCTTATTTCCGAATTTATGTGTAGCTACGCCCGTCTTTTACACGCTTCAGTGTCTGTAGCTGAATAAGAGAGGTCATTCAGTACGTTGGAAAGTTTTAAAAATTGCCTTAGTTATTTTATCCCTGAACAACATCTCACATATTTGGGGACCTTGGCCACTGAATATAATTTGGCAAGGCAAGTAGACATTGATGCTGTGATTAAAAATTTGCCTGAATAAAAGGTTCACAAAGCGCCACTGACAGTTTTATTGGCAAGTGGGTTATCCAGTAATATGCCACCTGTTGCACGGCTCATTATTCTGATGTTTGTTTACTGAAATCAACCGCCACTCCAGAGTACGAGCGGGGACAGAACACTGCAAAATGCACCATTACTGGTATCTTACATTTCGTCAATGTTCATTTCGGTCGGTATGTTACTTAGCGTTTTGTTTCTAAGTGAAGTGACAGTAAATTGAACCAAATGTAAAAGGAAAATTGAATGGAGCGTATCATACATACATTTTACCATGATTCATTACTGAATAGCAACTGAAGTAGAACTTATTAAGTTCATTAGCCGTATCAGCTTTCTCTCGTGCAGTATAGGTCTCAGTCGAATTGTCATACAGTTTCCAAGCTGTGACGGTCTTGATGTCCTGACAACTGACTTCATCGCTAATTTTCAAACCAATATTTTTTAATGTTCTTTCAGTCTCCTACTCCATGAAAGCGTCATGGCACTGGTATTATTTCTCGATCTTTTTAACCTTAGCACAGTCATTCATGATTCATCTGATTGGCGTGTTAGATCTCTCAAAGCCACAGTGGCAAACTGGAGACATGTCTTACAACTATTTTTTTTTTGTTTTAATACATTCCAAAAGATTTTGATTATAATAGAACATTATACAAAGTGTATTACAATAGCTTTTTCTAGTTTTCATAAAAACCAGAGGGTATGAAAGTAAACATTTTTCTTAGTAAAGCAATATCCTGTAATGGATTGTTTTGAACTTTTACTAGGATCAAAGGAATTGTATACAGTGATAAATGTGCTAGAAGGACTTCATTGCAAGACGAGTGTGATATTTACAGCATGATCTGAGCAATGCCACATTGCGCAAGTGTGCTAGAAACTGTTACATTTCTCACAATTATTATAACGAAATGTAACGAAAATTTCTATAATATATTTATAAATGTTAGTTAAATTAATAACTGCCACAATCTATTTTAATTCTGATTGATAACATGTGTGGGTATCAGAAATGTAAACGCAGACAATGTGATCGGAAATTTAACTCTCAGTGTCAATTCAGAAGTTAAGAAGCGTCTCCTTCCACACTGTCGTAGAGTAACAATGTTACGTATTTGAATACCCGAAAGTAAGTAAACAAATTTCCCGGAATATGTTCCTTGACTTTTGAAACTTTTTTAGTCCTCTCTTACTCAATCGCGTCTAATATTACGGTATACTGATATTTTTTACGTTTGTACCGTCTAACTACAATCATACAAATAGCTTGGGAAGAATGGGTATGACAGACAGGAGTATACAGACTCAATCAAAAAATAAAACCACAAGTACGGAACAAACACAACATTTCCAGAATACAAGATAACTTGGAAGCTGCATACTGACGAACTCACTCAACACACACGCCCATCACATAGAAAAGGAGCAAATGGTGTGCTATGACTTACTCACATAAATTAACGCACAGAGTGGCAACCATACTAAAGAGACAGGACTGCCTAATAGCATATAAAACTGTGAAAACCCTCCAAACAAATTTAAGCCAACCAACAACCAAGAGGGTAAATTCGAGGCATCAGCAACATATAAATTAGAATTTCAAAATTGTGATGTAGTATACACAGTCATGACATGCAGGATTTTTAAAACACGGTACAAAGAACAAATCAGGTGCTCGAAGTACGAAACAAACCATTCCATATTTGCAAAACATTTAAAACACCATAACTACCATCGTACAAACATTGAACAAGATATGAAAATAATGAGAATAAACAACCTTGACAAATACCTTATACAAATGCAAGAAAACTTCCGAATCCAGAAAGCCATTCCTGAAACAAAAAATGTGATAAATGAGCAAATACACATCAGTACAGACTCCCTATTACCCTTGATAAAAGAAATGATACGATAAAAATCGTCCCTCTTGCACATCCAGCCACATTAAAACAAATACATATTGTCCTCTCTCTCTATTTCCCCCTTCGCCGTCTGATCACCCGTTCACACACACACACAAAACAAAACACACACACACACGAGCATACTGAAACAGACAAGAGACATCTCAGAAACTACATTCGAAAGATGCCAATAGCATTCGATCTTTCGATCTTTGGCAATAACATCCGACAGTCAGCAACACAAACCAAAACATAGCATAAACACAAGTTTTCAGTTCTTATTGCTGTGAAGTGTGGAAAACAAAATAGCCCAAATGGAAATTATAAGAAGAAGAACTGCGCCAAAAATGGAACAATAACACAACATCTAGAAAATCATCCACGGAACATGTAAGTAGAATTTTAAATGTTACTACGCCATTGAAAAATCAACCACCGGAACTGTTTATAACCTACACAAACATTGCACAAAAATGTGTACATATTCTAGGCCACTGAAGATGCCTTGCAGAGCATAAAGACGAAACGCGTGTGACACCGATATTTGTGTTTTATTCAGTTGTAGTTAGACGGTCCAAAAGTAAAAATTATCAATATACTCTAATATTCGGTGACATATAATAACAAACTAACTTCAGGAGTTCATTATTTCCAAGGTAAGAATAACAGCTGAAACAAAAGTGTTTTTAATCCGAGGGATGAGCCCCAGTTATTGTTCTGAAAACGAAGCATTTGCAGACAGTGTATTACTGATAAGTAATGTTTATGTTCATGTCCTCTACGACATCCAAAAAATGGTTGAAATGGCTCTGAGCACTATGGTACTTAACATCTGAGGTCATCAGTCCCCTGGAACTTAGAACTACTAAAACCTAACTAACCTAAGGACATGACACACATCCATGCCCGAGGCAGGATTCGAACCTGCGGCCGTAGCGGTCGCTCGGTTCCAGACTGAAGCGCCTAGAACCGCTCAGCCACACGGCCGGCTCTACGACATCAGAAAATTAGGAACAGTTACTCTGATGCACCTGTATATAAACCTTTTATTCTGAGTTGAAATACGTGGCACAATTTAGTCTGGGCGTCAGCTTCCTAAATAAATTGTAGTGACGTGACACAGTCTGTATAATTTATTCGACCTTTTTTTTTTAGGTGAGGTTCAGCTTTCTGGTCCTAGACGGACCAATGGGGCCCGACCTCCTGCCGTGTCATCCTCTGTCAATGGCGTCATTGGATGTGGTGTGGAGGGATGTATATGCAGTACACCGGTCTCCATGTGGTTGTCGGGTTCACTGAACGTGTGAACCGCTGCTGCTCGCTCAATTAGCTCCTCAGCTGCCCTCCAGAGAGTGAGTGCACCACGTTTCAGTCCTCCCATTAAGTAAAAATTCCCTGGCAGCAACATACCCGGTTCTCCCGCAATCGCACTGACCACTCAGCTACTGCGGTGGACCCTCGCAGGTTTACAGGCTCTGTAATACAGTGAAACAATGCATCCAACTCGCAAACAAACCTACTGCTGTTATTAATGGCTCAATGATACGTGTTTGTATATGACCGGGGTTCTGATTCAATAAATTGCGCTATGAACAACTGTTAACTCACCCGAATTCCGCTAACAATATCTCAGGCAATGTATAATACTACAGTATACATTGCATATGTGAACGTATGTTTAGGTTAAGTAAGAAATTGTTTTTATTCTATATTTCACCCTAATGTGTGTTTTTTGTGTATCTCCAATATTCTCCGAATTATGTTGTGTTTGAATCAAACCTTCTTTAAAATGACAATAAAAGTGTATTGCCTTATTTGGAGATGGCGCCCAATTACACATCCAGCGTCGGGTACATTCTAGCTGTCAGCGATCCTGAACGTTGCTGGTGATTCCACTCATTTTCATGTACGTTGTGACATAGCCAGCTTATTAAAATTAATGGGCAATCCCTTCGTTACGATGCACGTAGTCTAGTGCTTTCTTCAGTGCTGTTCGCAAATAAAAGCATTAGCCATATGGCAGATGATAAATGGCCCTTAGGGTACTACAAATGGTCTTCCACTCTATATACAAAAATTTCCCCATTAACAGCTAGGTTCACAGAGTAATGTGTGTCACTGATTACATTGAAGTAATGACACACTGAAACGTTTGTTACATGCGCAGAACATGACTCATAATTGTACTGCTGTTATGACACTCGCCTTGGATATCGCTTGGACTGGATGGCATTAAAAAGGACATCTTACGAGGAGTTACATGACCCGGGTATTGGATGACATCCCTTCCACCAGTCCTGGTTTACGTGTTGGCTCGCTGGCGCCGGCCTTGCTACGTCTAGAGGAGGTAGGAGATAAGCGTTTTGTTAGACAGAATCTTCTTGCAGCTCTCTGTGAGTGAGCTTCTCCAGTTTCTCTGACAAACCGTGAGAGTTGTACTAAGATTATTACTGGTTTTCTTGCTCTCCAATCCTCTTGACGATTGTTCCTTATTCCTCCCACTACCAAAATATTCGGACATTCTCTCAAATTCTCTCAAATGATCTCCTTTACATACGAGTTTCAGCCGGCGTCTGTAAGATTACCGCTTATCAGACAGCCTTTCAAATAACCCCTTGCTAGCACCAGGCCAAGACAATTGGTCGTTTCCCCCGGCCGTTACTCACTTGGAAGTATCAGCCCTTCGCTTTCATATATGTGAATCTTATCGTCCACCTCATCACAAAATACAAGGGTTCTACCTCAACATATGTACTCCGCATGCTTCTGTATAATGTATGGCGGAGGGTTTTTCATGTCAATAACAGTGATTCTATATCGTATTCCATTCACGTATTGAGTAAGGGATAAATGACTGTCTTCATGCCTACGTACATACTCTAATCTCTCTTACGTTATTCTCATGAACCCTACGCAATGTGTATTGTGGTAGCAGCGTAACGGCGTCCTTACGTAAGATTAATGAAGACGTTGCTATCCTGGCAGTGTATCTCCAAACGCGATTAATGTACATTGTCATGCTTACTTCTTAAAGATCTCAAAGGCTAGAACAGTATTCTATTATAGGTCGCATTAGTGTCTTGCATGTGGTTAGAAATGTGCATCTGTTCCTCTAGTAAGGTCATATCCTTTGAGCTTAGAATATGGTCTAGCTGTCGGACGTCAGCGATAATGGGTTGTCAGTCAATACCAATGGTGTTTTAGCCCATTGGGGAAGACGAATAGGCAGTGCTATTTTCCTGCCACGCTGAACTATTCCATGCACAAGAGATTCTCGGTAAATGTTTCATAGAAGAAAGGCTAATTCAAGGTAAAATCTAACTGTGCTTCCGTCAGGACCTGATACATTGTTCACTTGTTTTTCGTTATCTCTCATTTGTCTTTCTGTGTGGTGGTCAGACACTATTATGCCATTACCCTTATGCTGAAATAAATTTCAGATGCTGAGTTCATTATATCCGATGTGGATGACGAACTGCAAAGTTGATTGGAATTATCGATTCAATTAGATGCAATATGCAAAAAGTCACTTTTTGAATTTTATGCATTTGATCCTCTCATTAATTAATTTTCAAGCCACTGCAGGTTCATCAACTGCTGTAGGTCTTGAAGAAACTTTATATTCTCTATCATGTGTATCTGGATGCTAGGGTCTTGGTGATAACGGATACAATGGAAATGAAGTGAACGAAATGTTTACGAAACGGAAGGATCGTTATGTTTTAGCATATTTACATTGCACCGCATTGTGGTATCACTGACAGATGAATTCCGATAATATACAAAAAGAACTATCTTTTTGAGGCTGGAAGCTCCTTTTAACCTTTGCTCCGTGTTTGCGAATTAATTTTTAATGCGTTTTATTGAAAACACAATTACCTCTTTTCTATTTACCCAGACGTGTTTCGACACCTATGTGTCATCCTCTCTGGATCTCGATTTATTGCAGCAAAATATCGTAGAAATTTCGTGGTTGTTTTTCTGTTTCAAGTCTAAAGACTGAAAAATATAGACTTTTTAAAATTTGTTTCGTTTTCTTAGCTGAAATCGTATTACTTGTGGAAATGCAGTCGTTTTGACAACATGTTGTATGCAAGGTATTCATCAAGAAATCTGTTTATTTTGGAAATACTTTTCGTGAGTACTGGTGGTGTACATCAGTGTACCTACGTTTCTCGTTCAGTTGCACAGCTGTTGCGGGTTTTGTTTCTACACTGCGATTGTGCAAAACAGTGTATTTATCGCCACATCTATGGTCTGATCTGTATTGATTCCTCTGGATATTGTCTGACCTACAACGAATATTTACCGTGTTTGAACCCACCACGAAGCGTCTAAATGAAACACTGTAGCACTTTAAAAGCTGCTGGGATGCTACTGTGTATCTAACATACTTCACGACGACCGTGGATTCCTCCCTTCACAACCTATTCCACGATCTGAAAAAGGTGTCAACAAAACAAACTTTAGACAGCTGAACACCTGGGGCTTATCTCAACCAACAATGCCAAGCGAGTTTTTTTACATGTATGTGTTTTATCACTGAATCATAGTCCCGTCAAAACTAGGGAGTGCTTCTTTCCTAAACGATTGTAGAACTCCACTTTCTTGGGGAAAATCTTGTTGTCATTTACAGTGGCTGTCCATCTCTTCTCTTGTCTGTTTTTCGCCTAAATTTACCTTCGCTCAACAGTGTCGTGAACACTTGGTTAATGTTTTTGTAATGACTGTAAAGACTGAGTGAGCGAGCAGAGCGCAGTGCTCCTAAATTTCGCTCTCGGCTTCCTTTGCGTCGGTTCGAGGCAGGCCGCCTGTAATAAAACATCGTCACACAATTAACTTTTTAAGGTAACCAGGTACTGATGCCGAATCAAATAGTTCTTCGAAATGTTCATAAGATGCTACGTAGCATTATATCCAAATGATCTTTGAGAAGTTTGAAAATGTAGGTATTTGTGAGTCAAGTACAGCATTTCCATTAGACATCTAACTTTACAATTAATTTTCTGTTACGTGATACATCGCTGGTAGCTATTTTTCTAATACCAATACCAAAGGTAGTGTAGTGTATTATTCATTGCTATGCACTCACTATGTATGCCTGAGCTGAATTACTAACATTTGGTTACCTATGAGCGTCCGATCTTCCTCTGGAAATTCCTATAACCGTTTCCGCAATCAATACAAGAAGGGAATGGTATCAGATTCTGTTCCTCCCAATTCTGCAGCATACGCTTAGTGATATAGTTCACCGCTTGTCGCCATTCATCGTGTCAGCAATAGTCATAAATAATGAGCTCCTGTTGAAGGTCGTGAGCCCCAAACGATATCTACCGGCCGCTGAGTTACGCTGTGCCTTGTGGCGCCATGTTGGTGCGGTCTGTAGTGGCACGTGGTCAGAACGCTGCTCTCCCGGCCGTTACGCAGACTTTCCGGAGCGTGGAACTGCTTCTCAAATGGTTCAAATGGCTCTGAGCACTATGGGACTTAACATCTGAGGTCATCAGTCGAACTGCTACTGTCCAGTCTAGTAGCTCCTCAATTGGCATCATAAGGCGGAGTGCACCACGTACCAGTCCTCCTAGCAAAGAAAAATTCTTTGCAGTAACAGGAATCGAACCCGGTTTCTCCGCATGGCACCCACACGCTCCGATCATACAGCAATATACATTGTGTATCATATTTAAGAGATAAATCTGTCACGGGTGAAATGAAAGTAAAATCGGTCAAGTAAATATTGGTTCGCAAACAAGCTGTAACACCATAGTTCTAATACTCTACTGATTTATTTTGCTTTTGTTTCATTTAACGTTACATCGCTGAGCTTCTGTAAATGTGTTTGATTGAATAGATAACACAAAATTGTATACCGCTTTCTTTGTACAAACTTTGATGTTATGATTTGATTCTATGCTGTGTAGTGTATCTGTCATTTAAATTCTTTGTCTCAATTGGAGGGAACAAATCCTACTGTATATAATCGTAATTTCTGAATGAATAATTTTTTGTAGAACTGTCAATATGTGCAAATGTTCTGTTTTATTTAATGTATTTGGTTACTGTTATGTAAACTGCTGATCCTCTCGTAGGGTTCTTAGTTATTCTGTATGTAAAACTTGTTGTGATTCCCCTCGGGAACGGAACTGTGTAACACGCGCAAATTGTGGTTGGCCTGGGTAGAAAAGGTGGAACAAGAGTCAGTCGGGGATGAGCTACGAGTCGGGGACGAGCTACCAAACTGTGCACCGCCAAGTAAATGTTGCATATTGTGCTGGTTCCGAGAGATGCTTTTTCTGCTACTTTTCAATGCCTCGGATGGATGGATAAATAGATGGAACGACTCTGCAATTGGTATTCATCATCGCCACCAAGAAGGGCCAGAGTTCAGCAATTCCGCCTACGAATCCACCTACCAACATGCACTTGCCACCACATTGCGCAATCACTGTAACGGAATACTATAATGGTGTACAGTGAAAGATCAGCTTATTGGATGTGTTAGTGTCCTCAAATATAAGGTTACTTATAACTGAAATTATGTACCTACCTTAATTTTTTCCTTATCATAACACCTCTCAGGTTCCTCTCCGTTTGAACTAAAGTAATTACCGAGTGTCCCTACTGAAAGAACATTAAAGACCAGTCTTTTGCTAATTGATGCCTCTTGAACATAGTAAAAAGAAAGTTAAAGTTAATGTGGCAAGAGAGTGAGTTAAAGTTAATGATGCTTGCTGAAAATAATTTTCCTAGTAAAACTGCTTATTAATGTGTTGTTGCCAACTTCAAATTAAAAGTTCTTAAGACTGAGGCTTATAAAGTTTTGCTTAGTAAATGATCACATTGCTGCCTGTTGTAAATCGCAGAAGGTGAGTCAGTATCTTACATATATGTTAATTTTGTCTCTCAATGTAGTAAAAGTGGAAAACAGCAGTTGTGAAACGTTATATACTCATGTTTGCTAAGTGTTTGTCTCTCTTGTGTATTGGAAGTGCATATTAATAATATAACAGGATCCACAGTTTGTCTATTGTGTTAATGCTAGGTAACAAGTAATGGGAAGACCACTAATTATGAAAACCATAATTTCTTTATTCAAAAGATAGTGAGAAGCAACCTGTTAGTGGATTCCAATTAACTTTCATTTCAAATAGTAAAGTATTTATTTGAGAGACACTTAACCTATGTCCAGTTTATTATCCTGCAGTGAATATTAATAGTAATGTTATAAAGACCATTCAGTTTGAACAAGTTCTGAAAGTAGTAGAGTGTTTCGGTATCTGTTATATTTTTGTAAATAGTTGTGCTGCTCTAATTATTAGCTTCAATCTCACCATAAACATATGAATGTGTCGGAATTCATTGCACTCGCGTGTGACAAAGTATAGGTTGAGTTTATCCGTTAAAGTTACTAATAACTATATTCTCGAAGAAGAATGTTAATCATTCTCTTGCCTAATTAGGCTGGCGACTGTTTTCTTTATGCATTAAACAGTGCAGATAGGCAAAAAATTCGTTTGTTACAGTTCAAATATTTACGTAATTCTGACTTTCATTTCCGATAAGCCATTTCCGTTAGGTACAACACGGTCAACCTAGCAAAATTCCTCTCACAGGGTAACACTGTTCTGTTGCGTTATACCATAATTGCTTTAATAAGATAGGTTTGTTTCACAACCTGCCTCCAGCTTCGAGGTTATGGTATAGCTGTAGCAGACACGAGTGTTATACGTGGCGCTGCGTGACAGAACGTTGATTAGTTTGCACCTACAGACGGAAAGAAGTATAAGTAGTTAGCATTTTACAAACATGGAGTGAACATAAAACGTCCAGCGGCATAAACCTGTACATTATTTGACAGAACGGATAGTGAAAGTTCAGTTTAAATTGAAAATAAAAGGTATCAGTACTTAATAATAGCTAAAATGGACAGGAAACTAGAAATGAATCTAGACACGCGAGAACAGAATGCAATCGAGAGCAGTTCAGGCAACATACCGACAGATGGCATTACGCGCAAGTTAAATTACGTACGTTATCACGCAGACGTCAATAAACAGATCGAAGACCGAGCGAGGTGGCGCAGTGGTTAGCACACTGGACTCGCATTCGGGAGGACGACTGTTCAATCCCGCGTCCGGCCATCCTGATTTAGGTTTTCCGTGATTTCCGTAAATCACTCCAGGCAAATGCCGGGATGGTTCCCTTGAAAGGGCACGGCCGACTTCGTTCCCCGTCCTTCCCTAATCCGGTGAGACCGATGACCTCGCAGTTTGGTCTCTTCCCCCAAAACAACCCCAACCCCAACAGATCGAAGCTATGTATGTCACGCGTACTAAGCAAGACAATATGGGCGTTGTTGTCGAAGACAGTGGCTATTTTAATGAATCGCGGGATATGTTTGAATCACCAAAATCTGAAAGGGAAGTAGGATTTGAACACGAAAATGTAGCAGAACCTAAAAGTGAAAATACACCAGATGTGACTGATTTGTTCAGGATGTTATCTGCGCAATTTGCAACACAAATTGCAGCACTCAACGACAATATTAATACACAAATCACAGCACAAGGCCGAAACATTAATAATCAACTTGTTGAGCAAAACCAACAGATTATTGCACAAAGTAAACAAATCGAAATACAGAGTACCAGACTTAGCAAACAAATTGAAGAAGTCAATTCAAACGTAGGAATAGTGAATAATGAAATTAAAAACCTCCAAAGTGAAATTACTGTCATCAATGCCAATATTGCCAATGTACAAGGATAGATCGATGACATTAACTAAAGATTTGACTCTGAAGTAATTAAAATTCAAGATCGGATAGAACCCTTAGTCATCACTAAAGTGGACGAAAAGGTATTCGGTATTAAATCCGAAATACAAACAGAATGTAACGTGGAATTTGCACAGATTAAACAATCTGTAACAGAAACAAGTAGAGAACTAACCAAACAGATTGTTACTTGCGAAAAGAAGTGTGAACATAAGACTTCACAAATCCAAGGCCAAATGTATGACTTGGAAAGAAAATTACAAACAGGAACTACACATTTTACTGAAAGAATGCCTTTCAGTAAAATATTAGAGGGCGAAGAAAAATTCGACCCTGCAAAGAGACATAACAGATGGCACTCCCTTGATTTTGTAAAGAATTGCGAAAGAAACTTTCCTGAATATTTATCTGACCAGGAAAAAATTGATGTTGTAATCAGTGCATTAACGGTAGAAGCAAAAAGATGGGGGTTGAATCTGGATACTAACCAGATGTCTTTTGAAAACTTTAAACAAAAATTTATTGACGAGTACTGGTTTTCAGAACAAAAACAAGACCAGTTGTGATGTGAGTTTCTAATGGCCAGACTGTATGATATCAGAGGTACGCAAACCATGAAAGAGTTTTGCGAATGATGGTACAGAAAGTTGATACATCTGAAGGCTAGGAGGACTGAAGCCGAGATCGTATGGGTTGTTTGGCAGAAACTGCCTGAGGATTCTAAACCATATGCTGAGAGTACTCATAGAAGTTTTTCTGCGTTTTTGGAAAGGGTAGAGGATGAAGGTCACTGGCGAAGAAATCGCGAGTCTCGCCCCCATAATAACAACAATTATTCGCTAGAAAGCAATGACCAAAACGAACGACCTGAAAGCGATAGATTTCGTGTAAACACGATTCAAAGAGGTCGTGCGAGAGGTAGAGGAAATTATACGACGCGCGGCAGAGGATACATGGCGCGGAATTTCCAAACTAGAGACGAAAGGGAAAACTGAAACCGCGTCTGTTACGGGCCGGATTCACGCGGAAACCGGCTTTGGGCCCAAAGAAAAATGTCAAACAATAAATTCGAGAAAGAAAGATGTAAACTACAGTGCAGGAAGGTTAAGGACGCGCCTATAGGAGACGGGCGCGGAGTGATACATAGCGGCATTCCCAGTGCGAAGTCACGTGACCGTTTATGCTCCGGGCAGCGCTTGCGGGAGCACCGTTCATTGCACTTGGCAGCACACAAATGGCAGACGTCAGAACAAGATGGCTGCCGTAGAGAGAAACAGAAGAGGCGGGATCAGACACTTCCGTTGGCCGGTTTCAGTAGTAGATGAATGTAAAAATGGAAATAAAGTTAAAATGTCATATGATAAGGATAACTCAGTATCGGAACCGTGCGAAAAGACATTATTAAAGAAAAAAAAGGGAGCCAGAAAAGGCGAGTGAAAAGAAGAATATTTGTACTGGTACTGATGTATATGAGACAAAAGACGTAGATGTGGGGGAGGTTATGATGAATAAAGAGGAAAGGAAGGTAGAATATGCCACACAAAAGACGTGTGCACAATTAATAATAGATGAAAGTTATGTAAAGGAGGATGTTAGTAAATATAACATTTTAAGCAGTGCAGATGAAGTTATTGTTGATGGAAAGGTGTTTCGTGGTTCTGATGCAGAAGAGTCTGGCAGGAATTTCGCACGATTACCTGAGAATTATAGCAAAGGGGAAAATGAAGTGAAGGTTATCGAAGTATATGACGATTATACTAAGTACGAAGTTAAGGCTGAAATCGTTCAAAGCGAACCAGCTGACGTGCCTGAGTGTCCAAACGATGTGCAGTGTGTAGAAAATGAGTCGAAAAACGAATTGACTGAAACATCTAGTGATAATCTGCTCCACTGCTTAAAAGTTGCTTTCCTGCTCGAATCTGATGACGAAAATGAAATCAGTGATAGTTCAGATGATGAAGGGTATATGAATACAGATAAGAATGAATGTACTAACTTTCCCTATTGTTCAAAAGTCGCGTACTTAAGTGAGTCTGGTGGTGAGGAAGAGAGTAGTGATGACTCCAGTGGAGATGAATTTTCAGGTGTGAACGAAAGTGAATATACTTTTACTGGAAGAGGGTATGAGAAAATTAGTGACAGTTTTCCAAAGCAAGATACAGAAAGTGAAACTGGGCCAAAACCGAAGGAATTATTCAGTAATGTAACACAGAGGCATAATTTGCAGGAACCACTAGATGATACTATACTGGGGCAAGCCTTAACAAATGTTTTGAAGGAGTGTGAATTACAGGAACAAAACGAACGACCTGATAAAATAATAGCAGGAGAGCAGATATTGTACCTTGCTAAAGACTTTGAAATTCCAAAACCTAAAAAGCCACCTGATGAAACAAAACGTTGGCAAGATCTGAATAGCTTAGTGAAAGATGTAGAAAATAGAAGGCCTAAAAAGCCACCAGATGTAAGTGACTGTTTTTGAACCATAAATGACTGCCTTGTTAATAATGAGACTGTGGGCAGGCTGCTGTATGTATATATATTGTTAAAATAATGCATGTCTTTATTATTATTGTATCTGAGTGTTACCTGAAAGTGAATTACTGTTTTGTTGACTCTGAGACCTGGGAGAGGTTGTTTATTTATTCTAGTGTACTGTTTGGCTTTGCTTAGGAATTGTTTATTTTCAATTGAATATTTATTGTTGCCAGTCTAATTATGAAGATAGGGCCATGTAGTGTGAGAAACCTGAAAAGTTTATGAATAATGATGTTTATAGTAACTTAACGAAAGTGCAAAGAACTCCACAAGATAATAATTAATTTCTAATATACTTAAAGGTCAGAAAGGGCTTATGTTTGCACAGTATTGTGAATTTAAAGGTACATGTCCTCAGATGATGGTTGTTCAGCCTCAGGGGACATGCACTCTTTGCATTGTCAAGTGTCTGACGAGCACTAGGTACCTCAGTCGTTGCCAGCACTACTTCCGTTTCTTTTCATTCTGCCAACCTCCCTCTTCATCATTCAGAACTTTTACTACCTTCTTTCCTTCTTGTCTAACAAAGTAAACAAAAAAGTGTAAAAATTATGTAAGATACTATGTATTGTTTGTGAACAAGCAAATGAATAATTAAATTGGGCACACTAGAAAATGACCAAGGTAATGAAAGTATAGTGGATATTGTAATGGAAAAGTAAAGGGAAAAGAATAGGTGAGAAAAGAATAGGTTACAAAAAAGAAAAGGTAAATGAATGCCATAATACGACTGAATGTAAATTTTGTTTTTTTTAAAAAAAAAGGGGGCAAATATGGTGTTGAAAAACTGTATGTGTGTTTAAAACTGAGGAGATAAACCTGACTAATGTATCTGAAATAGATATGAGAGGTATGTGTCTAGTGCCACCAAAAGTGGGTAGAAAACACTTGCAGTAGGATGTAAAATTATTGTTCTGATCTTGACATATCTGATGACCTAAATGTATGGAAATATAATTAAACTAAATACTAACTTTAAAAGAAATATTACTGAGTAAGAAAGTGGGGAGAAAAACCCCAAATCTGGGACTCTCAAATAACTTCTGAACATTGTCATTATACCAAAACTGTCATTTAAAATTTACTTCATTAATGTATATGTTACCTGATGTTGTCATTTGAAAAGAAATGGTTTTGTTACCAATGTCTAATTGCTGTTTCAAAGTTGCAGGTTTTATGTTTTATACCATTAAGGCAATTTGTACCAAAAGTGTGACAGAATGATGAAAAACTTGGAGATGATGATAATAGACTGCTCAAAAATATGTTGTTGGGCAGCAAAACAAGACAAATGAATAAACATGCTGTGGTCCTGAAGTTGAGGGCTACCAAATATGCTGTGTGAGCAGTAGCCAAAGGACTTGCCATTGTGGGGCAAGAAGTTGATAAGTGGTCACGAACTGCCAAACCTAGAGGATGGGGCAGTCTATTAATTTAAAAATGTGTCGTTTCGTGTCATTTATCTAAATTGTGTTGTTGTGTCTAAATGTTTACATACAAAGACTGCCAAACCAATAATGGGCAGAATGGGTAACATGGACTGCTAGTGCTGAGGCAAGCAGTGAAGTAAGTTAGATTTTTTGACCAATGTGTTATAGACTGACTATTCTTACTGAAGTCGGCGAAAAGTCATTATAAAATATATATGAATTCTTATTCAAATGAGTGCAGATGTTTTGAGACTATATTTTCTGATGTAACTTGAAAATAGGACTGCCTTGCTTTAAAACACAGCAGTGATGATTAAATATAGGTTCTGAATAGGTTAGTGTGTTTATGTACAACAAATATTTTGGACTACTAATAATGAAGATCAGCTATAAAGTTAATTATTTTGAAAACACCTTGCAAAGTTACTTTGGTATTTAAAGAGTCAGTTGGAAAAGGTTCTCATAACTGTTTGTGTAAATGTTTGTGCAAATGTGGGTTCAAACTGTATTTTTTAACATTTATTAATTGCTGAACCTTGTAAAATGTACTATGATCATTAATATGCTTGTGTGCCTATGAACATTTACTTTCTTTGAAAATATTGGAAGTCAAATTTGTGTTTTCTTAAGTTAAAATGTTCTGTGCTATTATATATGTGTTTACATTTTTTGTTTTATTTGAAGGCTATACTTATTCTACTAATATGCTGATTCTTTGTGTACTGTTTGTCTGTTGTTTGACTGTATGTGTATGGAATGAACATGCTTAATGATATCTTGTGTAACGATGAAAATTAGTCTCCTTAAAACAGTGTGGTTATGAAAATTACTTTAGATGCTTTGTTGTGAAAATGTTTTTGGAAGAAGTGTATGAATTTCTTAGTGTATGTACTGTATGTTTGTAATATGGGTTTTTCTTCTTCCCAACTGAAGTTGGATGGAATAATTTTTTTTCGCAGTCAACACCACTTAGGTGTTATTAATGTTTCCTTGAAGTATCCTTGACGGGAAACTTCATCGAAACATGGGGCATGTGTAACACCATAGTCATAATACTATACTGATTTATTTTGCTTTTGTTTCATTTAATGTTACATCGCTAAGCTTCTGTAAATGTGTTTGACTGAATAGATAACACAAAATTGTATACCGCTTTCTTTGTACAAACTTTGATGTCATGATTTGATTTTATGCTGTGTAGTTTATCTGTCATTTAAATTTTTGTCTCAATTGGAGGGAACAAATCCTACTGTATATAACTGTAATTTCTGAATGAATAATTTTTTGTAGAACTGTCAATATGTGCAAATGTTCTGTTTTATTTAATGTATTTAGTTACTGTTATGTAAACTGCTGAGCCTCACTTAGGGTTCTTAGTTATTCTGTATGTAAAACGTGTTGTGATTCCCCTCGGGAACGGAACTGTGTAGCACGCGCAAATTGTGGTTGGCCTGGGTAGAAAAGGTGGAACAAGAGTCAGTTGGGCACAAGCTACGAGTCGGGGATGAGCTACCAAACTGTGCACCGCCATGTAAATGTTGCATATTGTGCTGGTTCCGAGAGATGCTTTTTCTGCTACTTTTCAATGCCTCAGATGGATGGATAAATAGATGGAACGATTCTGCAATTGGTATTCATCATCGCCACCAAGAAGGGCCAGAGTCCAGCAATTCCGCCTGTGAATCCATCTACCAACATGCAGTTGCCACCACATTGCGCAATCACTGTAACGGAATACTATAATGATGTACAGTGAAGGATCAGCTTATTGGATGTGTTAGTGTGCTCAAATATAAGGTAACTTATAACTGAAATTATGTACCTACCATAATTTTTTCCTTATCATAACACCTCTCAGGTTCCTCTCCGTTTGAACTAAAGTAATTAGCAGTGTCCCTACTGAAAGAACATTAAAGACCAGTGTTTTGCTAATTGATGCCTCTTGAACATAGTAAAAAGAAAGTTAAAGTTAATGTGGCAAGAGAGTGAGTTAAAGTTAATGATGCTTGCTGAATATAATTTTCCTAGTAAAACTGCTTATTAATGTGTTGTTGCCAACTTCAAATTAAAAGTTCTTAAGACTGAGGCTTATAAAGATTTGCTGTTGTAAATCGCAGAAGGTGAGTCAGTATCTTTTTTTTGTTTTTTTTTTTTTGGGCATCACACTACTGACTGGTTTGATGCGGCCCATCACGAATTCCTTTCCTGTGCTAACCTCTTCAACTCAGAGTAGCACTTGCAACCTACGTCCTCAATTATTTGCTTGACGTATTCCAATCTCTGTCTTCCTCTACAGTTTTTGCCCTCTACAGCTCCCTCTAGTACCATGGAAGTCATACCCTCATGTCTTAGCAGATGTCCTATCATCCTGTCCCTTCTCCTTATCAGTGATTTCCACATATTCCTTTCCTCTCCGATTCTGCGTAGAACCTCCTCATTTCTTACCTTATCAGTCCACCTAATTTTCAACATTCGTCTATAGCACCACGTCTCAAATGCTTCGATTCTCTTCTGTTCCGGTTTCCCCACAGTCCATGTTTCACTACCATACAATGCTGTACTCAAGACGTATATCCTCAGAAACTTCTTCCTCAAATTATGGCCGGTATTTGATATTAGTAGACTTCTCTTGGCCAGAAATGCCTTTTTTGCCATAGCGAGTCTGCTTTTGATGTCCCCCTTGCTCCGTCCGTTATTGGTTATTTTACTGCCCAGGTAGCAGAATTCCTTAACTTCATCGACTTCGTGACCATCAATCCTGATGTTAAGTTTCTCGCTGTTCTCATTTCTACTACTTCTCGTTACCTTCCTCTTTCTCCAATTTACTCTCAAACCATACTGTGTACTCATTAGACTGTTCATTCTGTTCCGCATATCATTTAATTCTTCTTCACTTTCACAGTATCTTACATATATGTTAATTTTGTCTCTCAATGTAGTAAACGTGGAAAACTGCAGTTGTGAAACGTTATATACTCATGTTTGCTAAGTGTTTGTCTCTCTTGTGTATTGGAAGTGCATATTAATAATATAACAGGATCCACAGTTTGTCTATTGTGTTAATGCTAGGTAAAAAGTAATGGGAAGACCACTAATTATGAAAACCATAATTTCTTTATTCAAAAGATAGTGAGAAGCAACCTGTTAGTGGATTCCAATTAACTTTCATTTCAAATAGTAAAGTATTTATTTGAGAGACACTTAACCTATGTCCAGTTTATTATCCTGCAGTGAATATTAATAGTAATGTTATAAAGACCATTCAGTTTGAACAAGTTCTGAAAGTAGTAGAGTGTTTCGGTATCTGCTATATTTTTGTAAATAGTTGTGCTGCTCTAGTTATTAGCTTCAATCTCACCATAAACATATGAATGTGTCGGAATTCATTGCACTCGCGTGTGACAAAGTATAGGTTGAGTTTATCCGTTAAAGTTACTAATAACTATATTCTCGAACAAGAATGTTAATCATTCTCTTGCCTAATTAGGCTGGCGACTGTTTTCTTTATGCATTAAACAGTGCAGATAGGCAAAAAATTCGTTTGTTACAGTTCAAATATTTACGTAATTCTGACTTTCATTTCCGATAAGCCATTTCCGTTAGGTACAACACGGTCAACCTAGCAAAATTCCTCTCACAGGGTAACACTGTTCTGTTGCGTTATACCATAATTGCTTTAATAAGATAGGTTTGTTTCACAACCTGCCTCCAGCTTCGAGGTTATGGTATAGCTGGAGCAGACAAGAGTGTTATAAATCCATTAACGAGACAACTGCTAATGAGTTCTCATGAGCCACCTCTGACTTCAGTGTCAAATAGTGTTCCAGCTGGCACATAAGTATTTTAAATGTAATGTAAGCTTTTCGAGTAGATCTCCAAATAATTTGGTTCAAATTTGACTTATGTCCAAGCACAGTTCGCAGGGCACCAACACGTTTTACTGTTGACGTAAGAGCGTATTTAAAGCGGCAGTGTGGATCATGGAGGATAGTTCGAGAAGGATCTGTACCTTGGCCTCCAGAATCACCTGCCTCTGCTGATAATATATTTTTTTTTTTTTTTGCGTGGAATCATCTCAAAAGGGAAAAGGAGAGCACTCCAGTGGCCATGGTTGAAGACCTGTGGCAGCGACTTGTATAGTCTTATAAAAAGGTACCATTCGTAGAAGTTTAAAACAACTGACAATTCACTGCAGACACATGTGGAGTATTGAGACACAAAGAAAATACAGATAATGTCTGCGAGCGGCATTGATTGAAATTAATGACGAAAATATAAAATTTATGACCGAAGCAGTAGACAGCATAGACGGGCAATTATCTCTTCAGTGCAGAGGCACAGCTGGGCCGAACTATTCCGAGAATCTGCGAAATGCCACGAGTGATCAGCATAATTGTCACCAACTGGTACTGCATTGGCAGTGTGTTTTTATGTTCAGAATTCGGGTCTGGGGTCTGACAGGTGGCGTGCTAGGATAGTCAATAACAACTGTGTCCGGATGGCTTAGTGGTTAGTTTGACAATGGTGCATAGAGCTGTGGATAATATAACACTTCATAAGGTTTTACTTGTGCCATGCAAATGTTAGAAATCTATTGTTCGATCAGATGATCTGCCACTGTACCAGTACCACATGATAGAGTTCATTAACAATAGCCGAGTGTGCTTAAAAAGGTAATACGTCAAGTGAAGAGAAGGACATAAACTCCCGGTCCAGCACCAATTTTCAACTCTCCCCATTAATTTCAATCAATGCCCGCTCACAGACAATGACTGCAATTTATTTTTTTCTTAATTCATAACAGCTGCTGGATCAAAATCAAAAGAACACACACACTCACATACACACACACATATATATATATATATATATATATATATATATATATATATATATATATATATATATATATACACTCCTGGAAATGGAAAGAAGAACACATTGACACTGGTGTGTCAGACCCACCATACTTGCTCCGGACACTGCGAGAGGGCTGTACAAGCAATGATTACACGCATGGCACAGCGGACACACCAGGAACCGCGGTGTTGGCTGTCGAACGGCGCTAGCAGCGCAGCATTTGTGCACCACCGCCGTCAGTGTCAGCCAGTTTGCCGTGGCATACGGAGCTCCATCGCAGTCTTTAACACTGGTAGCATGCCGCGACAGCGTGGACGTGAACCGTATGTGCAGTTGACGGACTTTGAGCGAGGCCATATAGTGGGCATGCGGGAGGCAGGGTGGACGTACCACCGAATTGCTCAACACGTGGGGCGCGAGGTCTCCACAGAACATCGATGTTGTCGCCAGTGGTCGGCGGAAGGTGCACGTTCCCGTCGACCTGGGACCGGACCGCAGCGACGCACGGATGCACGCCAAGACCGTAGGATCCTACGCAGTGCCGTAGGGGACCGCACCGCCACTTCCCAGCAAATTAGGGACACTGTTGCTCCTGGGGTATCGGCGAGGACCATTCGCAACCGTCTCCATGAAGCTGGGCTACGGTCCCGCACACCGTTAGGCCGTCTTCCGCTCACGCCCCAATATCGTGCAGCCCGCCTCCAGTGGTGTCGCGACAGGCGTGAATGGAGGGACGAATGGAGACGTGTCGTCTTCAGCGATGAGAGTCGCTTCTGCCTTGGTGCCAATGATGGTCGTATGCGTGTTTGGCGCCGTGCAGGTGAGCGCCACAATCAGGACTGCATATGACCGAGGCACACAGGGCCAACACCCGGCATCATGGTGTGGGGAGCGATCTCCTACACTGGCCGTACACCACTGGTGATCGTCGAGGGGACACTGAATAGTGCACGGTACATCCAAACCGTCATCGACCCCATCGTTCTACCATTCCTAGACCGGCAAGGGAACTTGCTGTTCCAACAGGACAATGCACGTCCGCATGTATCCCGTGCCACCCAACGTGCTCTAGAAGGTGTAAGTCAACTACCCTGGCCAGCAAGATCTCCGGATCTGTCCCCCATTGAGCATGTTTGGGACTGGATGAAGCGTCGTCTCACGCGGTCTGCACGTCCAGCACGAACGCTGGTCCAACTGAGGCGCCAGGTGGAAATGGCATGGCAAGCCGTTCCACAGGACTACATCCAGCATCTCTACGATCGTCTCCATGGGAGAATAGCAGCCTGCATTGCTGAGAAAGGTGGACATACACTGTACTAGTGCCGACATTGTGCATGCTCTGTTGCCTGTGTCTATGTGCCTGTGATTCTGTCAGTGTGATCATGTGATGTATCTGACCCCAGGAATGTGTCAATAAAGTTTCCCCTTCCTGGGACAATGAATTCATAGTGTTCTTATTTCAATTTCCAGGAGTGTATATATATATATATATATATATATATATATATATATGTGTGTGTGTGTGTGTGTGTGTGTGTGTGTGTGTGTGTGTGTGTGTGTTTGTGTGTGTGTGTGTGTGTGTGTGTGTGTGTGTGTGTGTGTGTGTATGTGTGAGTGTGTGTCAGGAGTATTATTTCGAAATGGGAGGTACCTCTAACAGGTACAAGTGCACACTAAGTTTTGCTCAAGTGGTATTGTGTTTCTTATTGAGATAGACCACATGTTCGCGGCAGGGGCTACGGGCAAACAGTTTTGTTAAATAGTGCTGACCTGAGCAGCTTGTTCGAGACGTCACACGTAATGGAAATGTTTTAGACCTTATAATTGCAGACAGGTCTGACCGTATCGACGTTGTCAATATAGAGATGGGGATTGGTGATCAGGATGTCTTCAGAGCGACAATAGTTAATAAATCAATCAAGTAGGCTAGGAGAGTATTTTTGCTAGGAAGTGCAGATAAGCAATTGTTAGCATCCCATTAAGACAGTGAATGAGCATAATTTAGTTCCAGTATGATGGACGTAGTGGAAGTATGAACAAAGGCAAACTGACAGTAAGTAGCGCTCTCGGGGAGTAAGTGCAGAGTAAGTGGACTAAGGATGGAAAAGACTAATGTGGTTTAATAACAAAATTCGTAAAATGCTCAGGAATCAAAAACTCTTCCACTCTTGGTTCGAAAGAGAATTCAAAAATGTCGACAGGTAAAAGTTAGTACAGATTCTTGCCTCTGTAAAACCATCAATGCGTGAAGCATCAAAAACTACCATTGTCGTATCTTAGCAAAAGATCTTGCAGAGAACCAGAGAAAATTCTGATCGTTCATAGAATTGCTAAGTGGATTGAAGCGATCTATCCAGTTATAACACTCGCTTGCTGTGACACAAACCAATGTTACCTTCTGGGAGGATTTTTAATTTTGACCGCATGTTTATCTAATGGACATAAATTTTGAATATATTGTAATTAATATAAAATCTAAACAGGCTTTTACTTTGGGGATAATCAAAGTAGTAAAAGTTCATATACCAAATAAAAATTGAACGGTCGCCAGTCCAATTAGGCACATTAACTTGAATTGTTATGTTCAAGAAAATTTAATATTAGTTGTTACAGTGACTTTCATTAAGACTCCCTTTGAATAGCAGTCTGAATACACACGAATACAGGGCAATCTAAGGTGTTGGTAGCAATAGTTACCATTAATGCACAAACTAGTAATCATAGAAAGCAAAATTGTACACCACTCATAATAATAGCAGCTGTAATCACTATCATTATGTGACTCAGAAGAGAATAGAAGCTTTCGAAATGTGGTGCTACAGAAGAATGCTGAAGATTAGATGGGTAGATCGCATACCTAATGAGGAGGTATTGAATAGAATTGGGAAGAAGAGGAGTTTGTGGCACAACTTGACAAGAAGGAGGGACCGGTTGGTAGGACATGTTCTGAGGTATCAAGGGATCACAAATTTAGCATTGGAGGGCTGCGTGGAGGGTACAAATCGTAGTGGGAGACCAAGAGATGAATACACTAAGCAGATTCAGAACGATGTAGGATGCAGTAAGTACTAGGAGATGAAGAAGCTTGCACAGGATAGGGTAGCATGGAGAGCTGCATCAAACCAGTCTCAGGACTGAAGACCACAACAACAACAACATGTGACTCAGTATTGAGATGTTACTTCAGGAAAAACCAAACTAGTGTTGGACATGGAGGGGCTTCTGACTTAATATATAAATACCACAAATAAAATTAAATAATACCACTGTTACACTGTTTATACTCACATTTATAGAAATGTATCAGATTTCTTTAGTATCAATAATATGCCAATTATCTTTCTAATATGAGAAAAATATGGTGGGGACCCATTAACTGATACTGTCCTACTAGTCAAACCCTGAGATTATTTTAGTAGTTAGATTAAATTCAACTAAATTTAATTCTTAAGCTCACTTGGAATAGTTTATGTTTTTATTTTTCAAAACAAATTACTCAACTCAGAGTCGACTGACCTTAAAAAATCATTCATGATAGCAATCAAGTCTAAATTCTGTTTCAAATAAGTTATCTTACGTGCCTTTTTCATCACCTGTGAAGCAGGTATTTTAGACAGCAACATTTACACAGTCTGGTACTGAAGTTATGCACATTTAATACACAGAAATAAAATACTAGTATGCTTGAAACCGGACACTCGGTTTTCTGAACAGTTAGGAGGGTATCCTGCATAGGTTCATGATTAGGATAAAGATACGATTCTAAACACAGATTTATAGTACTTGAATTATTATTAAATCACCCACACAAATTAACTGGTCCATGCTCTGATACATATCTGTATGCATGAAGTTGGTGGAGGAGTGGCGACGTAGTGGTGGTAAGCGACGTGGCGGCTAACTGTACTCGCGGCTCTTGATGTTTGAATGCTCTTTACAATTTCTTCCTGGCGATGGGTTTTTAATGTGTTAGTGCCATTCCTTATTGCCAAGAGTACCATGCTACAGTCAAATCCACATCCGAGGCAAAACGGCTTCCTATTGCCTCCTTTGGCACCCTCGACATGTACCGTGCAACGTCTAGCCACTGATTGAGCGCCGTTCCCACCAAGGAGCCGCCCAGTTCGACCGCCAAAATCACCTTTTACATCGCTCCAAGCAACTTCCGTTGCGGAGAGACTTCCCTATATCTTTTACGTTATACAGTAAAAGTGTCCTAAGCATGAACCAGCTTCCAACATACACTGTTTTCTTTATAAACATACATATATTTTCAAATTTCATTATTTTAAACATTATTTAGTATTTTCCATACATACTTTACAAACTTTAAATTTCCTGTCACAAATCAATGACGTTAAGTAACAAAGAACAAACACTTCAATATCACAGATACACAGTCAGATAGTATAAACTTACTTCTAATCGATATAGGTGTTACACAGTCACTCGTTGACCATTCTGGTGTGGCAATAGAAGATAGCAAAAGGCAAGCTGAATTTTTAAATTTCACTTATAAGAAATCAATCACACAGGAGGACCGAACAAACATACCGTCGTTTGACAATCGGTGAGACTGCTCTATAAAGAACATAGTAATAGGTATCCGTCGCGTAGAGAAGCTACTGAAGGATTTGAAAACAAAGAAGTCAGCAGCTCCGGATGGAATTCCATTTCTGTTTTACAAAGAGTACTCCACGGGATTCTCCAGTTACTTATCTTACATTTATCGTGAATCTCTCGCTCACAGCAAAATCGAAAGCTACTAGGAAGAAAAGAAGGTGACTCCTATACATAAGAAGGGCAAAAGGATGGACCCGCAAAATTATAAAGCAATATACTTAACATCGGTTTGCTGTAGTGTTTTTCAGCATAACGTTACTTCGAATTTAATAAGTTTTATTGAGGCGGAATAGTTTCTGGCCACTAATCACTATCGTTTTAGCAAGCATCACACATGTGGAACTCGTGTCCTTCTTTGAGATGATATCCTGTGAAGCATGGGTTAAGAACAACAGGCAGATTCCATAGTCCCAGATTTCCGGAAAACGAATGGCATAGTGACCCACTGTAAACTCTTAACAAAGGTCCGAGCAAACAGTTTAGGTTCCCAGATATGTGATTGGAACGAAGATTTCTTCAGCAATAGAGATCAGTACGTTGTCTTTTAAAACGAGTCCTCATCAGAGAGAAGGATATCGTCATGAATGTCTCAGGGAAGTGTGACAGGACGGCTGTTATTCTCTGTATGCATAAATGATTCGACGGACAGGGTGAGCAACATTCTGTAGCTGATTGCTAATGACGCTGAGGTGTACCAGAAGCTGTCATCGTTGAGTGGCTGTAGGAGGATACAAAACGACTTAGACCAAAATTATAGTCAGTGTGGTCAATGACAGCTTGCTCTAAATGTAGAAAAGTGTATATTAAATGCAGTTCAGAGGCTGAAACAATCCTGTGGTGATGAAATTCAGCATAGTAGGAAAGTGTAGCTCATCTATGAAGGAGACTGCCAATGTAAGTCTAGTATGAACCATTCTTGAATACTGATCAAATGTTTGAAATCCCCACCAGGTTGGAATAATGGAAGACATCGGATCAATTCAGACGCGTGCTGCTAGATTTTTTACCAGAAGTTTCGATCATCAGACATGGTTCGGGAACTCAGATGGGAATATCAGGAGGAAAAGATAGAGTCATTTCGAGGAACACTACTGAGAAAATTTAGGGCTGGCTGTAGAACGATACCACTGCCGTCAAATTACATTTCGCACAAGGATTACGAATACAGGGTGCTCTGAAATTCCCATTACAAACTTCTAGGCTTGTACAGGCGAGTGAGAACATAGTATTTAGAATAGAAGCCCATGTCCGGAAACGTACCGCTTCCGTTCTATGATGGTTTCAGTTTGGATGTGTAACGAGTCCACATCTGCTGAGGGAAAGAGAAAAGCATCAACAGTTGAGTGTCCTGGTATGCAGTAGGGTAGACTGGATGGCGTGTACTACTTCTTGTGGGATCGTACGCAAAGTTTAATCTACGAGACTCCTATAGAGACAGAGGAAAATCTGCTGGCACAAGATCTGGCCGCTGCACTAGAAATTGAAGACACCAGATGGGATGGAGAGTGTGTACCAGAACATGGTTCGTAAATACGTTTGTCGTCACCATATCGAGCTGCTGGCTGTAATGCATCTGCACGTAGTGTCTGCTGGGTTCTTTTTCGTTTTGGAAAGCCGGCCGCAGTGGTCTAGCGGTTCTAGGCGCTCAGTCTGGAACTGCGAGACTGCTACGGTCGCAGGTTCGAATCCTGCCTCGGGCATGGATGTGTGTGATGTCCTTAGGTTAGTTAGGTTGAGAGGTGGCATAAGCCCCCTCTCATATTTCTATCTTACTCTGAGTGATTCGATTTTCCTCTCTAATTGCATGCGGTGGAAAGTTGCTATTCCTTCACACGTGGACTTCTCACGCAGCATCTCTCGTCACCTGGGTGGTCCGGTGACAGGCGAGTTGTTCTGAGCTTGAAAGGGTTAAGCCGACGGGTGTGAGGGAGTCGAGTGTATGTTTCCAGATGCCGACATTGTCATAAGAGAGGGAGCGACACGCTCAGATGGGCCGCAAGGGGTGGCTGGGCTAGAGATTCCGTTACTTCGCAGAAACTTAGTGAAAACCGTTTCTGGCGGGCTACCAGCGAGGCGTGGGAATGACTTGTGTTCCCTGGCAGTCTTGGTGGGCAAATTGCCGCGTTTTCTGCAAAATCGTAACTATGATTGGCTTGCTCAGGGCATAACTCCGTGAGGCAGCAAAGTCGGCGCAGAAATTGGCGCCAAGAATCTCCATTGGTGGAAAGGTAGTGCTTCGGCAATAGAGTGGAATTTTCCGCTGGTTTTCGAGTTGCTGGTTGGAACGTTTAATCACGGCCACTGTCGTGAGGGCGGAAATGTTCTGTGTTCGGTTCGTTGAGCTCTCGCTGCTCTGGACAGCCTGCCTTCCGTTGGCTGTCTAATATACTTTCATTTAATTGTAACTGTTTTACGAAGTTGCTGAAGTTTCGACTTCAACGTAACTTTCCGAGTACAGTTGGCAATTGGGTGTTCTGCGTACCAGCGGCCTATGTTGTCCGTCTTGAGCAGTTTTGGCTAAAGTTGACTGTATCGGAGTTACTGTATGACTTCGCTTGTTAAAATCAATCACTGTACAATCAGTGATTGTGTGGTGAGCCTTCTTCGTCTCCCTCAGAGGCGCATTTGTATTGATAGGAAGTCTTTCGTCTGTAACAACCAGACCAGGCTATACTCGCGACATTATCATCACCACGACGGGACGTCGAAGCAACCAGTCATCGCTTCCGGTACGCCAGATCGTGTCCTTGCAGTTAAGAAGACAGCTTGGTAACGTATGTCCGCAGCACTGGCAGATTAGAGATTTTGCTCTGTGATAATCAGAGCTCAGCAGAGCGCGCCTGTTCCCGTCCTTTCTTATGTGGTTCTGCCTTGGATGTTCGTTGCCTGAGTTCTCACTACTGTAGCAGCGCTTAATGTTGGGTTGGCTGAGTGTTTCTCTTAAGATTTGCTTTGCAAGGAATTGGCCCCACATACCACTTGGTCATAAACGTCACAAGCTAGTTTATGGACAACTTCACTTTCACAGCATTTATTTAAGTATCCAATTTGACGTATTGTAAATGTTTCATGTGTTTTGTTTATTATTTTGAGTTTAGTCATAATAAATCTAGTTGCTATTTTGGGCAGAACTTTCATTCTGTGGATCGGTAAAGCAACCCTTTCATTTCTCACTACGTTAATGAAACTTTCCTTTATCAAATTAAATTATTGCAGATGCCAAACTCTTTGCTACTCCACTTGCAGTGTCGATTGCAGTCAATTCGCGTTTGTTCTTAATCCATGTGCAACAGCAAAAGTCGGAGTTAGGAAAGGGGGGGCTTAGAGCATCATTTCCATATGAAGATTCTAGAAGAATTTAGTGTTAAATACACTGCTAGCCCCGGCACCTCGCAAGGTTTAAGTAGTTCTAAGTTCTAGGGTCTGATGACCACAGATGTTAAGTCCCATAGTGCTCAGAGCCATTTTGTTTTGGAAAACTGTAAACACGTAATTTTTAAGAAGTAATGCAAAAAGTACGTAAGTGATAAATTGATGTTTCGTAATGTTTCCTTTTTTTCTTTGTTACCTGATAATTATACTGCGTTACGCCTAATTCAATTCCTCAAGCACATGTGAAAGAGTTAAACACCTGAATTGAAACCTTCGTAGAACGGAAACGGTACGTTTCCGGGCATGGATTCTTATTCAAAATATTATATACCCACTCCCTTCCACAAGTACTGGAAGTTTATAACGGGAGTTCCCGAATACCCTGTATTAGAGAAATTAGGTCTTGTACGGTGGCGTATAGATAGTCGTTTTCTCTCGTTGTATTTGTGAGTCGAACGGGAAAGGAATAGGACTAGTAGTGGTAAAAGGTATGCACCGCCATTCACCATATATTTTGGTTTGTGTAGTTTTTATGTAGATGTACATCGATGGGTGAAATTTGAAGCCAATTAGATGCCGACGTAAACGATAACTGTACATTCCAAATGCATTTGTACTAAGTATGACAGTATTTCATGCTGATGTGAGTCACGGCTCGTAACCACACATTTTGAATTCTCTCTTAAACAACAATGTTTACTGGAATTCCTTTGTTTTCATTATCGTATAATCTTACCCGTGTCACTTTTCATTATTAATTATGATACATCCTGTATTTGTTTCGCTGAAGTTTTGTAGATGAGTATGTGATTGGCGGTAGGACGAGATAGGCACTCGACATGAGCTCTTGGAAGGCCGGTGAGGCGGGGGCCGATGGCGGTGTTTAACGAGCGGATGTTTACGGCGCGCGCCGCATCTGTCACTAGCGCTCAGGCTGGAGGATCGCGGTCGCTGTTTTTGTCCGCGTCCTTGAGGCCGTCGCCGTGCTTCGCCGCTCTCGTTCCCTGGTTGCTTACTTCGTTACACGATATCTTCTTCCGTTCACTCTTTTTTCCCTTCTTCTTTTTCTCACAGTTCATTGTTTCGCTAATACGATTTTGAATGTTTTCTCTTTTTCTGCCTCTGTTATTTACTCACTGAATGCAGATATGACGTACTTTAAGTATGTTACTCTGATAGAATGTTACAGGCCATGCAGTTCCGACACTTGTGACTCTTAGTCAAGGAACGCTCACATAATAATCGTCGGTTTTAATGGACAGGTCAAAATAGGGTGAATCCTTCAATTACACTGGCCTTTCTTCTCTGTGATGAAATGTATTTGTAATACGAAATCATTCCCCTGCTCCGACTAACACAGTTCCCTTCCACCTGCACAGCGCACATACCCAGCAGATAAACAATTGTAGAATATCCAAGACTGCCTTCTTCAACTACAAAGGCTGAGGACGGAAGTTTCATTAGACTTGGTACCGCTGCACATGGTAATTCAATGAATGTCAAGGAGGCATGTATGAGGTACTAAGTTATTTGGCATGAGAACAAGTGGTTGAAAGTGACAGGAAACAAACCAATGCTAGAAAAGTTGCCTACTGGTATTTGGGAGCCTTTTCTTGGCCAGTCAGGTGGTATGAAGCACTCAGCCATCTACATATAAAACATAGTTCTCTGTGGCGTGGCTTATTGCTCTGGCGAGAGGATCCACCCGTGTACCATGTTTGTGATGTACAGATTTCAGAGCATCACGGTGCTGATTATTTCTTATATTTATATTTCCAGCAGTTTTACGTTGGGTTTTAGTAGTCTAATGATGAATGAAACACGTATAACTATTAAGATCGTGTGGAGTATCGCATAGACTCGCTATGAGGAAAAAGTATTCACCTATTGCCATGGCATTTATAGATGATCACCCATATTCTCCGGTGATATTATTTTAAAATTTAATGCTGTTATCTTATCATGGCTTTCTGTAGGAACTAGAACAAAGTTCACGTTTGATATTCTACATGCTAAGTAATAGCGTGTGCTTAACTGGCTGAGTGTCAGTGAATAAGTCACAGATTCTGTGTAATTTTAACAGATAATGTCTTTCATGCATTTTCACTATTTCCATATTACGTCATTCTGATGAAAGGTACTAACAGAGTACCGATATAAGGAGACGAATAGATTCTCATTCGGGTGTATGTTTATCCCCAAACTTTCATAGTGATTTAGATTTGCCGTCGGTTCCCTGAACCTCCTGCGACATATTCCTCGATTGTTACTTTGAGAAGATCACCGTCGACGACAATTGCAACATTAAACATTATTTGTTCTCATAATAAATACGCTAATGAGTACTCTCAACACACACATGCACACGCACACACACATACACACGCACACAGACACAAACACACACACACACACACACACACACACACACACACACACACAAACACACACACACAAAAGACTGTAACAAAATTCCCTTTACAAGCTTTAAGATCAGGTTGCTTACAACAAATCAAGAAAAAAAGTCAAGTATACTTACGAGCTATGAGCACTTACTTATCTACGCTACTGTGAAACACACCTCTTCCTTGTAACAAGTGCTCATAGCTCTTAACGTATGCGTTTAGAGTCCATGTTTATGGTACATTTTCCACCATTTTTTTTTTTTTTTTTTTGTTCCAGCTACTTCCTCCCAGAATATGGGATGCAAAGAGCCTGCAGGAAAAGAAATGTGTTTCACAGTATCGAATATCGAAAATGGAAAAGTCCGTATATCTCTTAGGGTACGCATTCTGGATTCTATGTTTACTTGACCTTTCATTTTTTGTTTTGCTACAAGGAACCAGTTCTCAACGTCTGTAAAAGGAGTAAGGTATTTGTTTCAACTTGGATCAACTAAATATTTCGAAAATTACGTATCGCAAAAAAATTTGTCAGAGATGAATGCCTAATATTTTAAAAGGGAACATACGTCTGCGCTAAATCTGCCCGCCCCATAACCCCCTGCCTCTGCCCCATGGTGGGACACATTTTTATCTCCAAATGGTAAACCCTTTTTTTATTTCAGATTCGCATTCAACTCCAAAACACTGCGTTTACCCGAAACATTATTTTCAATTCGTGGTAAATGTTGCTGAAATGCATGTCCTCATATCTCAAATGTCATAACACAGAAGTTACGCCACCTAAAGTGAGAGACACTCGAGCACGTGCCCTGTAGACCTGATCTATTTCCATACATTTTCCATTCGGTCCCTTAAAAAATTCCTGTCGGACGAGGGTGCGCACCAGGTGGTTACAGATTTCTTCCACAGCAGTACACGGCGTTGTAACAAACGGGTATCTTCAACCTTGTGTATTTGATTACCTTAATGCTACAGCGATTTTCCCTGACTGCTGTATCGATTCTGGACTTACGACCTTCGAATGGGAAATTTTGGTCATCCTTTCCAAAAAAAAAAAAAAATGGTTCAAATGGCTCTGAGCACTATAGGACTTAACTTCTAAGGTCATCAGTCCCCTAGAACTTAGAACTACTTAAACCTAACTAAGGACATCACACACATCCATGCCCGAGGCAGGATTCGAACCTGCGACCGCAGCGGTCGCGCGGTTCCAGACTGTAGCGCCTATAACCGCTCGACCACCACGGCCGGCCCATCCTTTACATTTAAACGTAGACACACAACGAGTAGTAGGGATAAGTGGACATCACCTCACTCTGAATTGTTGACAAATTTATTCAAGGTGAAATGGGGACATCACCCCACCCCCACTCTGCATGGTTACCAAATTTATAATCCCCCATAATCTGCTGTTCTGTTCCACGTCACTCCCTCCTCTTAACCTGTTGTTTTGTTAACTAGTTTCCATGTCACCACCTCCCCATCTGCGAAATCCCCAGCCTTCTTCCCTCCCTGAAACTCTGCAACACTTTTGATATCAAATGAATTGACTAAGTAACGAAACTGATCAGAAATTGGTGGAAAATAGCTCATCCATTCTTGTAACATCGTGGGTTTTCCTCACATGGATAGGACAAAATCCTTACTCCTTTCACTGGGATTCGATCCCATAACTCCCCCCCCTCTCCGGTTCCAGAGCCCTTCCGGGAATATTGATATACTTTTATTTATAGAAATGTCTCATCAAATGGTCTGGAGTGTGTGGGACATTGTTTATTTAAACAATTTGCAAAATACAAGACAGTGTGTGGAATATGTGAACAATTTGCACAATTTTCTTCTGATCGCACAAAGAATACCATCAGCATAAAACGTTCGCCAAATGTAAGTACATTATGGACACTTTCTTCTTTTTTTTTTAAAAACAAGAAAAAACACTAACGCCTCGGCAGCAGCATAAGCGTGGAAGCACAATGCGTCCCTTGTAGTAGCGAAATCGAAAGTGGACCCGTGAGGTGTGCAAGTGTCGAAACTGGCAAATCCGTGCACTGGGCTTACCCCACGGCAGCAGCTGCCGCACCGCACTAATCCTCCTGAACAAAAGCATCAGGTGCGAGTGTCACTTTGATCCCACACTCTTGTCCTGCCTCCCTCTGTCGCTTTCTCTCTCACCCACCTCCTCCCCCCACCTCTCTCTCTCTGCCTCTCCCTCTCTCCCTCTCTCTCTCTTTCTGTCTCAAACTTTTGTTATTATGAACCAACGTGTGGAAACACACACACATCAAGCGTTCGTCCACCTTCCCCACCCCTCATGATGGAGACCTGGCGCTGGTAGTCAGTATATACCTTTTTTCTCACACTGTTGGTGCTATGGAAATCTGTAATGGATGGAACAAAGGCATTCCAGATGAAACTATGTATCATCTGTTGTGTGCAGCCAGAAACCACACTAAACCCTCCTTTGGCCTGAGCAAACCTGGGAGACCCAGACTCCTTTCAAAAGCGCTAGGCTGTGGATTTCTTGGGAATAGGTCCCACACTCTCTCAAACTGATATACAAATTAGTTAACTTGATACCCTCCACTTGGAACAGTTTTCCCTAGAAACCTATTGGTGGATACTAGGACTGGTGTTGTGATGGGAAATTCTGGGTCTCGATCCCGCAGTCACCAGTTTCCAAACAATACTCTTACCTCTTCTAGATCTTTCCCTTATTGCCATTGATGGATACTAACACTTTAGTGAAGTGTCCTGCAATTTGAACACTTCTAAAAGAAACACAATAGCGTGTAGTTCATCTTCTACATTTCAGAACACAATCAATTCAATACAATCTGTCCTCGCTGTCAAAAGAAACAAGCAACCAGTTTAGTAAGTCTTCCTTAGCAGGGAAATAACTTCACACATAATCGCAGTGATTTCAAACGACAAAATTAAGGCTTTCATAGTCAGAGTTCGTTCTCTACCAGTTGACTATCAAACGTTAAGTTCTCGCTCTTTGAACAGAGCCCAATGGAACAGTTTAACACTTCAGTTACAGGTTGTATGAGTTCACAGTTTTTACAGTCTTGCCAAGTGAGTCTGTAGAATACCAACAGACCCATGAGCTGGCTCTGAGTTCCCTTTGCGGCGTGCGGTCGGCGATGTATCCATAGCAGAATTCCTCTCTGAGCTGGCCGCGTCGTAACTGCCGTGATCGTCGGTCCTAAATCCCCGCAGAGTGGAGGTATACTTCTTCCTTGTTGGCTGCCTGTGGCACTGGTGGATGCTGCAAAATGTTCATGGAATGAGTCACCTCTCTTGCTGATTTACACGCCCAGTCTACTGTCGTCTGGTGTATGCAAAGGCATTCTGCAAGTCCCATTGCAGTTGACAGAGTCGGAATGTCATGTAGTCACAGGAGCTGAGCTGGCAACCAACCCGATGGCGATATGTTACTGTGTGGCATCGACGCTTGACGACTTTTGTGACACACCATTCCTCTTGCCCCTCCAGAGTGAGAGAGGTGACAGAAGGCCGGTGGCGAAGTCCTCAATGAGTGTCACTGGTGTCCCCTGGCTTGGTTATAGAGGTGAAGGCTTCCATTGGGATGTTGGGCTGCGACATTGAACACCTCCAAGCCCCTTGAAGACAAGCATAGAGGTCGGCATGTCAAGGGAGCCCATTATCATGTGGAGCACCTGGAACAGAACGTTGAGATGAATGGTGCAGTAGTGGAAGAGAGTTACCCTGTGGTCGGATCTGATTGATATGTTTGCGGTTTCAGGTGACGTATTGGAGTATAACTTCCAATACTGCATGGCCAAGGATGTGGGACATTGTAGCAGGGAGACAGTGGGGTTGACTGCAGCCAAAGTGCTTGGAGAACACTGGGTCCTACAAGGAGAGGCACTGCTGTTGGGTGTAGCGTGAGCAGCTGTGCTGGTGTTGGTGGTGAAGGATGGAAAGAGAGGAGCATTGTCGTCGACCATGTACGCATTCCAATTGGGGGGAGGGGGTGCGTGGTGATCCTATCCTGCAGTGTGGCCCTATATGATGCCAAAAAACGAACGAGTGCGTCATGCAAGGAGTGACGAGGACACAGTTTCCTCATTTCGGTCTTGAAAGTGTGGAAAAACTACTCTGCAGTGCCATTGCATGATGGATGGAATGTACCTGTGAAACGTCCCCTTAGAAAAATTATACATGACTGTGCTTAAACTGACACACAATATATTTGTAGTGCAACGCAATCTGACTTTTAATAATCCCTACAAAAGAATGGCCCTGACTAACATTAACCTATACCTTTCACAAATTACTTACCTCACAAAAATCTTCGTTACTCGAACTACTGCAATACGGCGAGCGCCACTACCGACAGCTAAATAAAAGATTCAAACTACTGAAGGCACTAACTACTGATAGGCATAGTTAGCAAATGAAAGATATTGATAGAGAACAAACAATGTATTTACCTTAACAGTGTTCAAAAGTCATAATATATATAGCAGTTCATGACATCCATTCTTACAAATGTACTATTTCTGATGGACACACGTCCAAATCATCCGCTCTCAAAAATCCGCCATCTCACTTCCCCACATCCACCACTGCTGGCGGCTCACCTCCGTCTGCGCAACGCTGTTAACAGCCAACTGCCCATCACTACAATAGCCAACGATAATGCAAACCAGCCACAGACTGCACACAGCAGGGCCAGTGATTTTCATACAGAGCGCTGCGTGGCGTTACCAATAAAAAAACCTAAACAGCCTACTTACATACCCCCATGCTCCCCACAAAAAATTTTACAAATTTTTTGGGCGCTGGCCAATACATATCTGTTAAAATTTTTCCACAATTACAATAAAAAAGGAATCAAATGCACACACTTATTGATACAATGTTGGTCAAAAGCTAAAATTTTCTCACAGTCAATAACAACAGTCCTGATCGTTCATCACAGTAAAATTGCAGTGTTTTTTTTTCTCAAAGTCTGAGCAGTAAAAGAAAATGCACATGGAAGTAGTGGATTTCCATGCGGTCTTGAAGAAGTAATGTTGTCCTTCCAACGGATAGACAGTGCTGACTCTTGACATGGAGACAGGTAATGGGCCACAACAGAGTAAACCCACAGCAGAGTCAGTCGAAGTTTTGAAGAATCTTTGTAGGTAGGACATCACAGGGCAGACCCACTGTAGTCCTGGTAGAGATTATGGTATTGGTGGGCCACCAGAGGTGCACACCCACTGCAGTCCTTGTAGATATAATGGTATTGGTGAGTCATCAAAGACCCTCTGTAGTCCTGGTAGAGATTATGGTATTGGTGGGCCACCAGAGGTGCAGACCCACTGCTGTCCTTGTATAAATAATGGTATTGGTGAGTCATCAAAGGTGTAGACCCACTGTAGTCTTTGTAGAGATGGATAGCAGCCATCTGTTGCGACAGTGCAGGTGCACAATCACTATCGAAGAGTCTTGCAGACAATATAGCAAGTCCATAAACCACCACTTGTGCTCTCACAAAGTTTTTGAAGTTGACCTTAGAACCAGCAATGCTGTTAACCCGTCCCTTGCTGAATTATCAACATATGTGTGAGCACTAACAATCCCTTTTTTTCATATATTGTGCATATACTATGACCAACAGAAACGTGTGCAGTGAAATGTAACTTAATTGGATGAACTGGTGTCAATTACAATTTTATAACATAAGAATACAATAACAAAGGTACAAAAAACATCATTAAAGAACATAGCAATACAGATAACATTTGTAGTAGTACAGGCTTTACAAAAGAATAGAAATAAACAGATACATCAGTGTTACAGGAATTAGGACATAAGTAAATATGTAAAATAATGAGAATAGTTTTCGAAACATTAATTTCACACATGAGCATTAAAACAAAACAGAATAAATAATGTTCTAATATCTTTACAAAGAAAATAACATATTATTAGAAAAATTCTACAACATAACTCTTATTAGCTGGGATAACACAAAAGGAAAAGACAGGGTTCGTTTTCAGTGTAACACTTGGTACTGCAGTATTATGCAAATAAAACTTTTGTTCTCTTGGAGACCTCCCTTCGTTCATCATTATTCCCAAAAAGTCCTATCTATACCTTCTTTCTGTAATTTTTTCGTGTAACTTCTCAATGCATTTCTTCCAATTCATCGCAACTCATTCTCTTATATAGTCTACCCTCTCTTAAGCTAACTTAAATCTACTGAGCTCAGATGCACAAACTAAGGGACGAGGCAATGCAGCAACACATAACATATTAACACAAACAGCAATGACAAAAAATGCAAATTGGCAAAGCAAGCAGCAGTATATCTAAATTAGCAAATCAAATGCAATATTACAAGTAATATAAGGCAATGTGCAGCAACGAGAAAAATAAATCAGTAGTAAAACTGGCTTAACAGAGTAATACAAAGTGAAATTTAGTAGCACTATGCCTGGCAAACAGCAGCAGCAAAAGCAATAACTTCTACCAAATATGACAAAGCTGAAGCAGAAAAAATATTACAGTATAGATGGCCATGTCTAATACCTATGTCACATCTTAGTGTCTATGTAATTAAAGTGATGCACCACAACAACTCATTGTAAAAAACATGTTACCATGTACTTGAAAAGAAAATTATGTATGCAGTTACTGTTATTAGTCCCTTCTTATTGTTCTTTCCTTTCCAAGTGCTCCTTTTTCGAAGAATGTGGATCATAAAATTATTATTTAGTACATCTGTTGAGAGAAAGTTTTCACATTAGCAAATGTATTTAATTTTATTTTATAAAACCAATGCTGTAGCACAGCTGGAAACCAGATATAAAATGAAATAAGCAACTATCTAAAGCGAAGCATAAAAATATCATTTAATAGTCATGTGGCATTTCATAAGTTGGTAGAAATTCTTTCAACTCTTGTAGAAAGACACTTGTCATAATCAGGTGTGCAGATGTAAGAATATTTCCCATCAGTTCATAAGCATTTCAGTAAGTAGCAGCAAAAAGTACAATATGATTCCAAATAATGAGCGTGTCGTATTTGTGATGCTTTCTACAAAGAAATGTCAATAGCGAGGATAATGGCCCTTTTTTTCTCCACCTGTGCCTCTGAAAGGCACACACTAATGGCTTTTTTCGAGGCGACTGTTGCGCAGCTGGGTGCTTACAGTGCATTACGTGAAGGTGACCTACCTTCCTTACCGAAATATTTACATCAGTTTCCGCTACCGTGACAGTTTGATACAAATAAGATTTCACAGGTCGAAATAATTGCGTTACAAATCTGTAGAAACCAAATCTTATAAATATAACAGTGTCCAAAAAATTTTCGCCAGCATTGTGATACATTCACGCATTTACACACATTTCATAACTCTTAAAGTATGATTCTTGGTTTCCAACATCCTTTGTCACAAGTCAGAGTCCCTAACCACTACTCATTATTCCTTACCTTATTACACATATACATATTCATCGACACTTCTTCAATATTTCATCATAATAAATACGTAGCGTAATCAAATTCCTCATATAGCACCAGCTTATTGACATTAACATACCTCAACAGCAAAATACACATGGTCGTCATAATAATAACATCATAACACCTCAGTCAAATCTCAAACACATCGTAGCTTTCTGCAATAATTTCAAAATCTAAAACAAATTCTCTGCTCATTTCAATAATGTGACCTACCTCAAACGTACTTTAAAAATCATGATCCCATACCAAATATACCATTCAAAGTTCTCATTGTATCACAATGGTTCCAAAAAAATATGAACAGTTCTCGAAGTACAGACAAAATACAGTTTCATAAGTGTGAAGCTATCCAACGGTGTAATTGTGTAAACATGTGTCACTGTTTCTCTGTTAAATAATCAGATAGCTGTGTAATTCTGTGTTAGAGAAATATGGTACCGATGTGTAAAGTTGTATAAGCAAATTCCATATTAGCTAGGGCTCCTTGTGCTTGCCAAACACATGGTACACAAAGTAAGTGTGTACCCCCGTGAGGATTAATGTAATTATACCCTGAGGTGTTACAGATTACAGCAATGGAATGAAATGTATCACGGAAAACTTTCTTTGTAATTGAAAAATCTTTAAAAATAAATGTTTTAAGTACAAAATTAATCACTCAAATGTGTGTCCTGTAGCGCTAAACGTGCGTCTTGCTGTAAGATAATTCTGTAGAAGTGTTATAGTTATCGTCCTCTGTAAGCAAAATTCTGCTGAAGTCAATATACTCACCTCATCATAAACAAAAGTGAAATGCTTTGCGTATAGATATCGTAGTTATTACGCTTATTGCCATGATGAATAAAGTATTGTACTATAACGTATTGTTGTGCTACGAAAAAGGCTGTCTCATTGTAGCTTTACCACAAAAGTTACTACTAAAACATGTTTTACTTTCCTGAATAATACATAAAAACTGTGCAGATATAAAACAGATACACCGGAAAAGCAACAATGTAAATTGTGTCACACATTAGTAGCATCGTGATATAATCGTGTCAAAGAAACCAAATACTAAGTCATCTTTAATCTCACAGAATGTACTTCAAATTAAAAATGTATTTTCAAGTAAACCAAAATGTTGCTTTAAAATCTCATTAGCAGTACCTGTATATGTTCTAAGTATGTAAGCCTTATAGTCGTTACGTATTAGTGTAACTAACAAGCAAGAATATACACACACAATAACACTGTGTCGTCTGTTCACTATAACAATGCATTCGTAATTTCTGTTTAAATAAGTTCTTTTGGTTCTTGACTGGATATTTAACTTCAAACATTGTTGAATGTTAACAGATCTAAGTCTGACAAAGCATACTAGTAATGTAAAGTGAAAAATTTTACAGCAAACACTAAGTTAAAAAAATAGATTATCTCTCAATAAACGGTTTTACATGTGAAATGTGGTGCAATCCTTTACTCTTACTAGTATGCAGAGTTTCAACTTCAACGCAATTATCATGTGGTATACGTCGGATTCTGTAAGTTCCATTGTAAATCAGAAAGAATTTGTGACTCAAGTGTTTTTTCTTATGTGACAATGAATGAGCTTTAATGAGACCTTTCTGACCAATATATAATTTCTTTGCATTTGCTTTACCGTGTAGTTTTCTCCTTTTGTCTGTTGCAGATTTTATATTTTTAATAGCCAAATCAATTCTGTCTTTGTGTCGAAGTTTACGTGTATTCGGAAAAGGTACAAGCTCTCTGATTGTGTTCGGAGGTTCCTCATTCTTCAGTACAAGAATAGTTGGAAAAGCTGTGGAGTCATGAGATATTTCATTCAGCACGTTTTGAAATAAGTGTAAATATCTGTCCCAATGCTGATGCATTCTGTGACAATAAAGTCTGCAAAGCTTGTTGATTTCTTTCATAATCCGTTCAGACGGGTTACAATGTGGTGAGTACAATGAAATAAAAACAGGTTTGATTTTATGGTTCCGAAGCATGCGTCACCAAACAGCAGACCTGAATTGTGGTCCGTTATCTGAAATGACTTTACTAACATGTCCAACTTCACGTAAGAAATTTTTAACAAAGGCGTTGGATACAGACCGTCCAGTGGCTTTACGTAACGGAGTGAAAGAAACAAATTTTGAAGTAAGTTCAACAGCGACTAGAACGTACGAAAATCCATTCGATGTTCTGACAAGGGGTGCCAAGAGATCAACAGCAGCAAATTCTTTTAATTTAGAATGAATGATGGGAAACAATGGAGCACGCTGTGAGATAGTAGATGGTTTCGCCTTTTGACAAAGTTTACAAATAGACAAGACTCTTCGAATTCTCTTTTCCATATTGTTAAAATAACAAGTCGTTCGAAGAATATGATAACATTTTCGTGGACCAAAATGTGCGTAGCTGAAATGAATGTACCAAATGAGCTTATTAACAAAGTCGTCTGGAATGCAAAGTACCCATAGCTTGTCATCAACAGTGCAGTGTTTGAAGAGTATGTTGTTTCTAACCAGATAATAATGCCGAATCTGAGTGTGTGTCTTTTCATGCCATTTACTTTTGATGTCTTTCCAACTCGGATCTTTATCTTGTTCATGAGCAATGTCCTTTAAAGATGTGGAGATGAAGTTCTGAAAGGCGACTTTCTGAATGTAAAGAATACTGAATTTTTTCTCGAGGTTGCCTTCTGTGCTACTTTTCTCAAGCCAAGCCGGTGCGCGTGACAGTGTGTCCGCAACAATGTTCTCCTTGCTGGGAATGTAGACTATTGTGAAGTTGAATTCTTGCAGAAACAATGCCTAACGTTTTAATCTGTCATGATTTAATTTTGAAGACATAATAAATTATAATGCACGATGATCACTGTACACTTTTACGTGCTTACCAGAAAGAAAGAAACGGAATTTGTTAAATGTCCAAACGATAGCTAAAGCTTCTAATTCAGTAACGGAATATATATTTTTCGGATTTTGTTAGCACTCGGCTAGCAAAAGCAATGGTTTTCTGAACAGTAGTGTCATGTTCTGTGGCTTCTTGAAATAAATGGGCACCAAGATCGACTTTAGAGGAATCCGTGCTAGGGCAGAAATCTGGTGACAGATCTGGATGAGCTAGTATTGGCGCGTTCAGTAGCGATTCTTTCAAAGAATTGAATTCCAACTGTGCTTGTTCATCCCAGTTCCAAATAGTACTTTTTCCAGTGAGAGAACAAAGTTTTGGTGTAACTAGAATTTGCATATTCAGAAAACGACGGTAAAAATTAACGTGACCTAGAAAACTGCGGACTTGTTTTTTTGTGGATGGAACTGGAGTGGCTGTGATTGCTTCTAACTTTTCAGGATCCGGTTGAATGCCTTCAGAAGAAATAATATGTCCCAAAAACTTCACCTTTGTCCTACCGAATTCAGACTTTTCCAAGTTAACTGTAATTCCAGATTCTGCAAAAATATGTAACACGCTGTTGAGGATGCGATTATGTTGTTACCATGAAGCTTCTGCTATCAGCATATCGTCCACATATAAGGTGATGTGACGTTTTAAGAACTCAGGTAATATGGAATTTAGCCCGTGAATGAATGCTGCCGAAGAAATTTTCAAACGAAAAGGAACTTTCCGAAACTGATAACAAACGCCGAAACAAAGGAAAGCTGTGTATTTTCTACATTCTGGATAAAGTTCGATCTGATAAAAGCTGGATCTGAGTTCAATAGAAGACAACAATTTTACACCATTAAAATTTTGAAGAAGTTCTTCCAACGTTTGCGGCCTGTCTGTTTCAGGAATGATGATAGTATTGATTTGTCTCGAATCTAAGACAAGCCTGATCGATCCATTTGTCTTCTCAACAACAAGTAATGGATTGTTGTATGAGCTTACTGCAGGCTCAATAATGCCCTTGTCAGCATAGATTGTATTTCTCTTCTAACACGGTCCCTATAATGTGCCGGAGTTATGTATGGTCTAACAAAAAATTTAGTATGCTCACGAACACGAAATTAGTATTGAAATCCCTTGATTGTTCCTGTTTTGTGAGTAAAAACTGTGGAATGTGCTTGTAAAATCTCAAAAAGGTCCTGCCTATCAGTCTCATTACAATTCGCAATTGTTTGAATTTTGTTCTGAATTAACTCATTAGTATCAAATAAGCCGCCAATATCATCCGTGTCAGTACTTGCAGAGTGATTGTTAGTGTCAAGTTCCGTTCGAAAATTCTGAACTGTTGTCTAACAGGAGGTAAAGCCGATTAATTTCCTCGTCACGGTTTGAGAGCCAATCTTCAAATTTCAAATCTATTGACTTAACTTCTTTCTCTAAACTTATTTCAGTATCGTGAAAGTTTAAGATCGCTTTGTATTCATTCAAAAAGTCTACTCCCAATATAATTTCCGTCGACAATAATAGAACAATAAGAAAGTTGATAGAGAAGCTGTGGCATTGACAAAAGAATTCTAAGTTGGTTTGTTGGCCTACATCTACACTTTTTCCAACGATTGCACCTTGTAATTTAATCTAACATAACCAAAGTGTGGGCAATCGTTCGATTTGTTGCATTTGCTAAAGGCTGTTTCACTAATTACTGAAATGGGACTGCCAGAGTCAAGTACTGCCGTAAATTTTACGTCATTTACTGTAGTATGAATCACAGGATATGCAATGTTATGTTTTACGTCGCGTTCCTGGAGTAAGATGTCCCTAATGTCTTCCATTTTAACGTAATTACTAGCTACGGCAGCTGCGTCGTCAGTATCAGAAGTACGTTTTGGGCTGCCAGCGGTATGAGTCATTGCCTATTATTTCTTTGTTGGCGCGCGTCGTTATTGGGATTTGGAGACCTAACTTCTACAAATTCACCTTGTCGAGAGGGCCCTGCCCTGTTTGAATCCCACCAGTTCTGATGCAATTCAGGTCTGTCGTTACGACCATATCGTCTGTCGTCATGTCGGTAGATTCCATAGTTTCTTTCTTGTCGGTCACGTGGTGGAGAATTTCTCCCTGAATCGTAACTGCGCGCTGGACCGTTGCATCTGAAGTTATTCTGTCTCCCTTGATAATAATTATTTTGGTTCCCATGTTGTCTGTTTCTCTGATTGTCTCTGTGATAGTCATTACCGCGGAGAGGTGATTTTTCCCTGTAATTATTACTACTCTACCAACGGTTGTGGTACGGGTGGTGTCTGTTTTGGTCACGATTTACGTTGTAAGAATAGCCTTGTCATGTCCATTTACTATTTCTGTCATCGCGGAATTGTGACAGATGTGACCTGTAATTGTTGTGTTCCTGTTTTCGCGTTCCGCGATTGTCAGTATCAATTTCCAATTCTTGTAACAGTCCTTGAAAAGCTTAAATGTCGTCTTTGCAACGTCCTGCCAAAATAATATGTCGCAAATGTTCAGGCGATTTGATTAAGCAAATGCGGATGAGTTCTCAGGGGCTGTAAGGGTTTGACAGGTACTGATTCCTGTACAACATGTCTTCAAAATATTTCACTAGACTGTTCGAAATGTTTCATCATTATGATGCTATGTTTTACTCGGTATTGTGTGGCTTGAGACCAATATGCTGAGAGGAAGGCATGGTAAAATTCTCCTTCACTGTGACAATCGTGGATGACCGATCGCATTCTTACAGCTGGTTCATTCTCTAAGTAGCCACACATAAATTCTAATCTGTGCTCTAATGACCAGTTGGGAGGAAAACAATGAGAGAATTGATGAAGCCACGCTTGTGGATGAATGTCGTTGCCGCAATTCTTAAATGTTTTGAATTTGCGTGTTGTAATAAACAGCTTATAGCCAAAATCATCATGTCGGCGAGTCGCATGTCGGTCATTGTTACATCGTTTCGGCGGTTCCATCTCAAAATTCGGTGTACCTTGCCAATTTCTTTCATAATTTCGGAAGTGCTCTGTGTTATTATTTAGTGGCTGTTCCGTATTTCTATGTCCCTCTTCCGGTATTGGAGCGCGAGTGTCCTCTGAAATATGTAATTCTTGTATTACCGGTGTCAAATGATCTTGTACTTCCCGGATTTCTCTTTGATGTTGCGTATTAATTTGATTCTGCTTTTGTTTGTATTTCCTAATTTGATCATACTCTTCTGTGTCAGTGAAGGCTACAGGTCTTGTGTCATTCAGATCATCATCCACCGTTGTAGATAAGTTAGTGAACTGATCCGAAAGTTCGGCTACTTTCTCCGATAGTGAACTTATTTCCTCATTGTGTTTTTCTGAACCAAGTTTCAGAGTGTCCATTTGTGTTGAAATCGTATCTACTGTGTCCTTTAAGTTTTCCTGAGTTTTTGCAAGTTGCGTGACCGAATCGGTAGATGCAACTGAGTCAATCTTAGCTTGCAAGGTCTCATGATTTTCATGAACAATAGTTTGCAGTTCTTTTATGGCTCCTTCGTGATTCTGTAATTTATTTTCATGCCGCGAAAAAATAGGTTGGAAATTCTCACAAATTTGTGTTTTTACGTCATTACAGACTTTTTGACATTTCGATTCGATTTTATGTAACTCAGTAGTTAAATCTTCCCGTGTTTGTTCAAGCGTGGTGTCTAACTTTTGAAGATTTTGTTCCATTGTGTCTAACTTTTGAAGATTTTGTTCCATTGTGTCTAACTTTTGAAGCTTTTGCTGTGTTTGTTCCATTTGTTGTATTAATTGTAATAACAATGCACTGGTGTCTGAAACATGTTCGTCAGTGCTTTTCGGCAGTGAATTTGCACCGGCAACATTCACATTGTGACAAGCAGAAAATGTGTCTTGACTTATTTGAGAAAACGGTGAGGACCCAAAACCTGAATCTACAGTATTTGCGAGATTGTGTCCTGTCATTTCGGATTGCTGAGTCGTGCTGTTGCCGACCGATCGATCGATAATGCTTCCCTGTTCACTAATTGTTTCACTGTCTACGCCATTATTTGCAGCTCGCTCCATTTCCCTATGCACAATTACCAAATTACTACTTTGAATGTCTGTTAATTCGTTAGACAGTGGTGATGATGAGCTACGCTCGTCGTCACTATTATTTCTCAGTTTACTTTGGAACCTAGTGTTACGTTTTTCACACGCCATTATTGTCACAATATTTCACACGATAACACAGAACAGCACAATTTGAAGAGCAAAAAAAGAAAACACATTAACATAGCACTGAAAATAATATCTAGTTAATTGCAAGCGCAGCTGCGAAATACTTGGTGCAAATCTACATGCATGCCACAACTGTTTTACTGTACAACAATGAAAAACTACAACTACAAAGAAAATTCTCTCTATGATTACGCGCTAGCAATAAACAATAAGTACACTAATTACACAAACTACAAGCAAAAAATCAGAAGATTCCAATGAGGTATCCTCGGCTAAGGGTCGACATATGAAACGTCCCCTTAGAAAAATTACACATGGCTGTGCTTAAACTGACACAATATTTTTAGTGCAACGCAATCTGAATTTTAATAATCCCTACAAAAGAATGGCCCTGACTAACATTAACTTATACCTTTCACAAATCACTTACCTCACAAAAATCTTCGTTACTCGAACTACTGCAATACGGCGAGCGCCACTACTGCCAGCTAAATAAAAGATTCAAAACTACTGAAGGCACTAACTACAGATAGGCATAGTTAGCAAATGAAAGATTTTGATAGAGAACAAACAATGTATTTACCTTAATAGTGTTCAAAAGTCATAATATATATAACAGTTCATGACATCCATTCTTACAAATGTACTGTTTCTGATGGACACACGTCCAGATCATCCGCTCTCAAAAATCCGCCATCTCACTTCCCCACATCCACCTCTGCTGGCGGCTCACCTCCAACTGCGCAACGCTACGCGCTGTTAACAGCCAACTGCCCAACACTACAATAGTCAACGACAATGCAAACCAGCCACAGACTGCACACAGCACAGTCAGTGATTTTCATACAGAGCGCCACGTGGCGTTACCAATAAAAAAACCTAAACAGCCCACTTACACCTGTATGAAGAGAGAGATTCAATTCATTGCAGAAAAGGACGAGAAGTCGATGGAGGTGAAGTGAGGTCCGTTGTATGTGACAATGGTTTCAGGAAGACCTTCTAAGGCCAAAATGTATGTGAGGAGTTTGATCGTATGTGTAGCAGGGGTAGAGGTCATCTTAATTACAACAGGAAACCACGTGCCAACATCAGTGATGATGAGCCAGGATGCACCAAGGAAGCAACCAAACAATCGACTGGCTGCTGGACCAGAGTGTGGTTTTAGTGAGCCAGGGGAAGTATCGATGGGCTGTGGCAGTTTGCTTGCTCTCGCACGTGAAGCAGACAGCGACCATATTGGTTTCTGCAATGTCTGTGCCCCTCCAGTAGATGTGTTGCCACTACATCATTTTGTTGACGACCATCTCCCGGGGGTTCTCGTGGAGAAAGTTGAGGACACAATAGTGGAGGGCATGTAGAGCGACCACACACATAGGGCCATTGTCGCCCTGTCTGAGAATGACTCCTTTCAGTGCAGACAATTCCTGTTGGCACCTGCAGAATGCCTAGAATTTGAGATGTGACAGCGTCTTACAGTTGGAAGGCCAGCCCTGCTGGATGTAAAGGAGAACTTTTCAGAGAACGGTATCGCTGGCGGTGTGCTGACTGACAAGTCCTACATCCAGTGTAAGCTTGGCAACTGCCTCCTTTGCTGCCATTGGCGGATACAGATAAACCTCAAAAAGGGGGCGCTAAAGATATCTTGAGCTACCTTAACTTTTACCGCGATAAAAAATAATCAAGTCACATGCAAAGTTTAATTCTCGAATAAAAACTTTATTCGCACTGAAAAATGCAACACTAGTACACTTAGCACTAAAACACACACGGTTATATTCCGCATATTTCTAATACCACTAAGCACAATACTGACTGAAGTCCGTGGTAATAGTCAGTAATAGGAGTTGTTCACTATTATCACTTCTAAGTTACGGCGACGATTGTAGTTTTCAAACAGACTATTAGGCAGCGACTCTGCTTCCCTCATATGTGTAGCTCGGTTATTTCGAGAACATTCGCTACAAAAATGTTCGCTTCCAGACTTTTATGAAGTGTGAACAAATACCTACTGTGAAAGCGACAATCCTATATGTACCTCACGACGAGTAATATAACGGCGAGTTTCCAATATTTACGTCATCGGTAGTTTATGTGTGTGGAACTTTTATTGTCAGTTCAGTTCCTTTCTAGTGCATTTGATACAGGGCCTATATAGTAAGAATGTGTTTTTATGAACCTTCTCGAAAGTCACTATTACCGGAGATATTCTTCTGTCTTAATATTTCTGCTTCTGTATGTAAACTATCTTCCTATTCGGGGAATAGTCCGTGTTTATAACGCTACGTATCAAAGATTTTCTGTACAAGAAAACAGTAGAATACTCTCGACATTTCTCGAACAAATGCCAGACAGAATAACGTATCGAGGTCGCTAGAATAGCAGCGTCTTTTCTCGTAGGTATGTGTTAGCTATCTATGTGCCAGATAGAAACGTATAAAATATGATGACGCTGATGCGGGTGCTACATAGGAAAGAACAACTACCCAATTCAGTCGAATAGATTGACGAAAGAAACAAACGAATATCGTGCGGGCTGACTGACAGTGGCGGCGCGTGTGGTAGTGCGAGGGACTCCGCAACGGCGGGGGCGGGGGGGGGGGGGGCGGGGGGGGGGGGGTTGGGGGGGGCCTCCCCATATGTATCCGCCACTGTGTGCTGTTGCATCCATATGGAAATACACTTCCAGATCCAAATCGAAGTTTGGTTCTTATCCAACGGGCAGCATGGAAATTAAGTCTGCATTAGCGTATTGTGACATGGAAAGGAAATGGATCTCATATGTGTAGCTCAATAGGAAGAGGGCCCAGAATTGTAAGTGTAGTGCTGACTTTGTGGGGACCAGGACGGTGCACCAGAGGAGTGAAATCAGCGGCTTATGGTCAGTGAGAATACCATAGTCGTGAGACTTCGTAATAACAAATATAATCGCTAAAGCCTCCTTCTCGATGTCATTGTAGTTGCATTGTGCAGTATTCAAGTTCTTCGAAACAACTGCAGTCTGTCGTTCTATGCGATGCACCATGTCAGAGAGGACTGTCCCCACACCATAATCTGATGCCTCATCGCCAAGATAAGAAGTTTGGTTGGATCGTATGGGATCAGGCAGGTGTGATGAAGGAGTGCGTGCCATAAGGCGCGAAACGCTCTGATACATTGTGGACACCAGATCAGCTGTTGTAAAGTTTTGGCGATTGCTGTGGTAAATGGAATGAATCACCTGTGATAATTGAGTCATCCAAGCACTGAATTCAATTGAGATTTATCTGTGGGCTCCGGCAATCTTTGAATAGGCTCCACATACTGAGGTGTAGGACGAAAGCCACAAGCAGTAGTATTCTACTTGTCAAACGTAGGGAGTACATTTGTCCTTGTCACATTGCTACTGAACTTTATCAAAAATGGAAAAAAAGAGCATCCAAGTAGCATTCCAGGTTCTCAAGAAACGTGGTGGAGACCAGGATGTAGCTGCACCAGGGATATCACGGATTAACTGTTCAACATATGTTTCAAAAATGGCAGGTGCACTTGCGATGCCAAATGGCTGCCAGTTGTACCGAAAAACCCAAAAGACATGTTGACTACAAGCAATTCTCGAGAAGCTGCATTCAGTGGCAGGTGTAGGTTGGCCTCCCATAGATCAATCTTGGCCATTACCTTACCACAACCAAGTTTAGAGAGAATCTCATCCAATTTGGGGATGGGGTATAAATCCATCATTACTTCGAAATTAACTGTAGCAGTAGAATTACCACAGACCCGGGAAGAACTGTTTGACTTTTCCACAATCACTATAGGTGCAGCCCATCTGCTGCTGGAAACCGGCGTTACAATTCCCTCAGTTTGAAGCCATTGTAGTTCTTGGTGAAGCCTGTCTCATAGAGAAAATAGTATGGAATGGGCCTTGCAGTATTTTGGAACTGCCAAGGTCAAAAGGGTGATGTACGCCTTCAAGCTGTTTACCCTGGAGTAAGGTCCTGAGAAACCCATTGGATATTTGGCGAAAAGCTGCACTGTGTAAGGGCCACCGTTCACAACATTAACGGTGGGGGTCTGGGTTACAGATCTGTAAACCCAAGGCATGAAAGAGGTCCAGGCCCAGGAGGCTGCAAGTGCCAGGGTGACCTACTACCAATATGTGAACCATGAGCGGCTATGGTGCATTCTGGATCTGGGCAGAAAAGGCTCTTGCGATGGAGATGAAGGTCGTTACTGAAACTACTGGGAGGGCTTTCAAAATTTGGCAGGGCGGGGAGCAGGGGGTGCTTTCAACTTCTGGTATGTAGGTCAGTCGATAATTGTAACGGAGGAACTGGTATCGATCTGCAGGTCCACCAGTACCTCGTTAATGAAGACAGCCGGCCGCGGTGGTCTAGCGATTCTAGGCGCGCAGTCCGGAACCGCGCGACTGATACGGTCGCAGGTTCGAATCCTGCCTCGGGCATGGATGTGTGTGATGTCCTTAGGTTAGTTAGGTTTAAGTAGTTCTAAGTTCTAGGGGACTGATGACCACAGTAGTTAAGTCCCATAGTGTTCAGAGCCATTTAATGAAGACAGAAAAGAAATAGGCATCAGCTTCTTGGAAAGTGTAGTAAGGGACTGTACCAGCATCGTCTGAACACACCGAGGTCGGTGATTCAGTCTGCATCGCCCTGGAAGACTTGCAAACATTTGCTCTGTGGTCCGACTTTCCACAGGTGGCGCATTTTGCCTATCGGTAGCGACACTTTTGACGCTAGTGCGTGACATAGCACTGGGTGCAGGAAAGAAGCTGTCGAGACCAACGAGGCCCTGGGGGGACAATATCCGATATCCAGGAGGGGTTTGAAGTGGAAGGAGTGCCACCAGCGGGGCGGGAGGTAAATACCAACGGCGGATCTTGCAAGGTCACTGAGGAGCGCAGAGATTGCTCAAAGGCGCGAATAATAAGCAGACACACTTCCAGAGATCGTGACATAACGCCTCGTCAGGGGTATATATGAGGATCATGTCTCAATTGAAGAGGCGTAAAAGCCCTTACATTGAGGGTCAGCACATTGCAAACGGCCCGTGGATGTGGACTATTCAATCCCTGAATGACTGAGATGACAGTATATGTCAACTAAAAAATTTGTATCGTGGCGCCACTATATGTAGTTGGCAATTGAAGTAGTCAAGGAAACCAGAACGAAACGTAGCATAAGAGGGTGTATGGGGCTCTACCTGAAGTAAAGATGCTTCATCAGTTGATAAATTGATGGACCGGCGTTGGAAAGGAGGAACGCAAGTTGTTGTGTCTCCCCCTGGATGTTATGCACCAGAATATGATGTTCCATCCGTACAACGTAGAACAACCAAGGCTCTACCTTACGATAGAATTCCGAGAAAGGTGGTGACGGCGGCTTGACATTGTTGATGACGGCATGAAGCTGAGCTGACTGTCTGGCATCCTCCGGCATCGACTGGGCAGTCGCTGCAAGTCGCTCCGCCAGGAGTTCGACGACGTCTTGCATCTTCTGCAACAGAATGATCACTAGATAGGTCAGGTCCACAGCTTCCACAGCAGTTGCCATGGTGTAAGCTGCCTGAACACAGGCACTATCTGCAACTGTTGCGTAGAAAGTTCTTTTAAATCCTTGTCGCCAACTAAAGTATCCTGCACTTTGAACATTTCTACAAGAAACGCAAGAGCACTTAGTTCATCATTTATATTGAAGTACACAATAAACCCAACACAGTTGGTCTTCGTTGATGTCAAAAGAAAAAAGTAACCCACCTTGTAACTTTTTCCTAACAGGGAAATAAGTTCACAACTAAACGCAAGTATTTCGAATAACAAAAGTAAGGCTTTCACAGTCAGAGTTCGTCCTCTACTACTTGACTTTCAAATATTACGTCCTCGCTCCCATTGAGCGGAGCACACTGGAAGAGAGTAAAAACATAATTTACAGTCTGTATGAGTTCACAGTTTCTACAGTCATGCTAAGTGATTCTAATGGAATACCAACAGACCCGCGAGCTGGTTCCGAGATACCTTGGCAGCAACGGCGGCGTGCGGTCGGCAGTGCTGGATCCAGAACAGGCTTCCTTTCTTGGCTGGCTGCGACGTAACTGCCGTGACCGTCACGGAAGCTGTCCTAAATATCCGGACGGTGGAGGTACACTTCTTCCTGACTACTTGTCCGTGCCACTGGCATTAGGTTCGTGGAATTAGCGACCTCTCTAGCTGATTTACATGCCCTGTGCAGCGTAGTCCGGTGTGCGCGAAGGCCCATTGCGGGTCGCACTGAAAGCGACGAAGTCAGAAAGTCGTGTAGTTCCAGGGGCTTAGCTGGCAACAAATCCAATGGTGGTGTGTTGCCGTGCGGCGCTTGACCACAGCAACTTTACACTCTACACATGCACATTTCCAATTCTCGTTTACATGTGTATAACATTCGCAAAAGTTTTTTGTGGTATCGATAGCAACGATGCCACGGCTTAAGTGCAAGTTTTTAAGTTGGCACTACGAGAGACACCGAGGATAGCGTCCTCTAGCAGGCGCTGTGCCGATCTACGAGCTCCGCTGCAGATTCTGCCCATTTGGTCAAGAGCAGACGGCCGGGACACTTCGCTTCAACTTCGCACCTCATTGCAAAGTTATTTCACCATTTATCAACTTGCTTTTGTCTATAGTAAACATCTATAATTTGACAAGCTATACCGACGTGTTTTACCTTTTCCTGCTCCTACTCACTTCCTACATTCGGACAACCTGTCAGTTTCCAGGAGCAGACCCACGCGCCACCTTCCAGGCAGGATACAAAAGTTTTTAAATGTCCACATCAGCTAGGTGCCTTGATTCTTCTCAGTTCTAGTACATTTTATGACATTTAAGTCTTCCACCCAATCAGATTCGAGAACAGATGGCAGATATTTTCAATCAGCACTTCTGGAAGGTGCTGTGTCCCGCCAAGATTTCCTCAAACAATTGTTGTAAAGCACAGGCGTCCGGCACTTCGTGATAACCAGCAATGGACTGAAGCTGCCATAGCTAAATGGCGTTGGTGAAAACAATGTGCTTCTGACCTTCACTGACAGCGGTGTACGTATGATTGTAGCGCATCAATTACTTCAAGTATTCTTTCAATGCTGCAATTAACTTGTGTAGCACATGGTATCAACTGTATAGCAGAGCAAGTAAGGCTAGGATTCCCTCAGATAGATAAATTAATCCCCACGGAATAAATGTTTTTGGTTATGTACCACAAAGGATAAGGTATCCAAAGAACCAGTGCCAAATGTCGCCTTGCCAATTGAACCTGTTGTTACCGACTGGGGCACGTGGTTGGCAGCAGTGGAAATCAACTGTAAGCATCTCCCAACAGTCCAGAACGTAACTGATATCTACCCTTGGATGCTGCGTCTTTAAATTCAGCAAAAGAATCCTCAATCATACGGGACTTGGCTTACGTTAGAGCCAACTACACGTTTGTGGTCAGAATCATTTCAAAATCATTTCTTGATACTGCAGAAAGTTAAAAAGAAAATTAATAAAGAGTTCTTGTCCAACACGTGACGAAAGTGCAGTACGGCTCTCACACATCCGTTGATGTAAAGTCGTGCTCAAAAGCATTTCGCCTGATTCGCATGCAACCCACATAACGCATAACGCAGCTGTCTAGCAGGTCCTCTAATCGCTCCTTGGTACAGTCGTTTGACTATTGAAAATGGTTCCAACAAGTCACCACTAGCAAACACTGCTCTGTATCGCAATACCTCAAGATGTAAAGTAATACCAAGATACTAGAAATATCAGGGAACACCTTATCACAGATAAGACTATCCTGAAGGCTTGTAAGCTCACATTTATTGCAATAAATGACATACCTGAAATGTTACCACTCACATTATTACGTCAGATAGGTAACGCACGTAGTAAGTTCGTCGTATTCATGATTTCATCTTCAAAGTTACATACCGTACTTGTTATTTAACACAAAATGACATTAAAAATTTAAGTTATTCACGAGCAGCTAGTTGAGAATATGTATGAACTTCAAATGACACGACGAACCGTCTCGTTCTGCATTATGGATTCAAACCCAGGTCATACAGACTAAGCAAAGATTTCGTGGCTGACGGAAACTAACAGTCATTCCTGATTAGGCATACAGAGAGTCATATACCTCGATTTTAGACAGTATCAATTAGCAAATACAAACTTTAAATTACATAACGCAAACATTTTTAACGGACGCGAATTCCTACCCAGCACCTATTGTCCCTGTTAACGAACTACGAGAGATGTTAAATATTCCTTCTTGACAAGTAACATATTTGAAATGCCGTGAGGTACGGCTTTGTGTTGGACAGGGATTCGAACCCAGAACCTAATAAAATAGATATCGAAGCACAATCAACAGTGACATATCGGATTTTCTCGGCAGTAGCTAGATGTTTTAACTGAAATGACGAGACGAAACATTAATTTATTCCTTCCCAGACTCCAACCCGGCACCTATCGCCGTTATATTCTAGAGAAAACGATCGTTAAATATGGGTTTGTTGCACCAGCAGCGACATGTGAGCATGTTTGAACTAGAAATAATATGTCGAAGAGTTCAGTGCTGACTAGGAATAGAGCTCCACACATATCGTTGTTGACTACACACAAAGGGACGCCAGCTATCGAATTTTTCTCCACCAGCAGCTCGGAATAACATCTTGAGCTTACAGTGATCTCAGTGTCTCACGTCAAATATCGTTAGTGTTGACAACGAATGAAAATACACTCCTGCAAATGGAAAAAAGAACACATTGACACCGGTGTGTCACACCCACCATACTTGCTCCGGACACTGCGAGAGGGCTGTACAAGCAATGATCACACGCACGGCACAGCGGACACACCAGGAACCGCGGTGTTGGCCGTCGAATGGCGCTAGTTGCGCAGCATTTGTGCACCGCCGCCGTCAGTGTCAGCCAGTTTGCCGTGGCATACGGAGCTCCATCGCAGTCTTTAACACTGGTAGCATGCCGCAACAGCGTGGACGTGAACCGTATGTGCAGTTGACGGACTTTGAGCGAGGGCGTATAGTGGGCATGCGAGAGGCCGGGTGGACGTACCGCCGAATTGCTCAACACGTGGGGCGTGAGGTCTCCACAGTACATCGATGTTGTCGCCAGTGGTCGGCGGAAGGTGCACGTGCCCGTCGACCAGGGACCGGACCGCAGCGACGCACGGATGCACGCCAAGACCGTAGGATCCTACGCAGTGCCGTAGGGGACCGCACCGCCACTTCCCAGCAAATTAGGGACACTGTTGCTCCTGGGGTATCGGCGAGGACCATTCGCAACCGTCTCCATGAAGCTGGGCTACGGTCCCGCACACCGTTAGGCCGTCTTCCGCTCACGCCCCAAATAGCGTGCAGCCCGCCTCCAGTGGTGTCGCGACAGGCGTGAATGGAGGGACGAATGGAGACGTGTCGTCTTCAGCGATGAGAGTCGCTTCTGCCTTGGTGCCAATGATGGTCGTATGCGTGTTTGGCGCCGTGCAGGTGAGCGCCACAATCAGGACTGCATACGACCGAGGCACACAGGGCCAACACCCGGCATCATGGTGTGGGGAGCGATCTCCTACACTGGCCGTACACCACTGGTGATCGTCGAGGGGACACTGAATAGTGCACGGTACATCCAAACCGTCATCAAACCCATCGTTCTACCATTCCTAGACCGGCAAGGGAACGTGCTGTTCCAACAGGACAATGCACGTCCGCATGTATCCCGTGCCACCCAACGTGCTCTAGAAGGTGTAAGTCAACTACCCTGGCCAGCAAGATCTCCGGATCTGTCCCCCATTGAGCATGTTTGGGACTGGATGAAGCGTCGTCTCACGCGGTCTGCACGTCCAGCACGAACGCTGGTCCAACTGAGGCGCCAGGTGGAAATGGCATGGCAAGTCGTTCCACAGGACTACATCCAGCATCTCTACGATCGTCTCCATGGGAGAATAGCAGCCTGCATTGCTGCGAAAGGTGGATATACACTGTACTAGTGCCGACATTGTGCATGCTCTGTTGCCTGTGTCTATGTGCCTGTGGTTCTGTCAGTGTGATCATGTGATGTATCTGACCCCAGGAATGTGTCAATAAAGTTTCCCCTTCCTGGGACAATGAATTCACGGTGTTCTTATTTCAATTTCCAGGAGTGTACATTAAAAATCGAAATTATTATCCACCAGCAGATAGGTGTTCTCATGCTAGAGCTTGATAATACATAATGAAATCATTAGTGTGGGGCCGGGATACGAACCCATTCACGCACAATATGTGGAGATGTCGAGGAATCTGCAGTTTTGAACAAACAACAAATTGTAGCCGAGCTGCATTGTCACGAAGGGATCAAATTCCGCGTTAAGGGCGGTCTGAGTTGCATTACCAGTTCAGAACCAATTTTATCGACATACAGAAGCTCAGATAAAAGATGGAATAAGTGTCCTGTGAGCCCACATAGCGTTTGTTTCGTCACTAGAAATAAATAACTGATATAAGAAAGGTTACTGGTGATAGAGTTTCTACATGTCGCCACTCCAGACTTTATTGTGGCTCAACCTGATGTCTACTTGGTAGAGAAGGAATATCATTTTTAATGTGAATGCCATTATATCTTCTTCACTTGGTGTAGCCAGAAGAGAATGTAATCTGTCTCTCCCTATCTAAAATCATTGACCGAAGTGAGAATCGAACTCAGACAATAGATACATGAACTTATCATCAGCCCAACAGACCACCAAACCCTATCCTCAGAGGCTCATTTTTCTATCTTAACGCCGTTGTACCACACTGGCTGAGAATTCTGACACACAGGCTCCCTGTATCAATTTGCAGCATGTTCAGTAAATTCATTTACTTCGTTGACCGAAACACCATGAACTAGCTGCCTCGGCTACCCAGTGCATGCATTCAACTTTATTTTGTAATCACCAAAATAAAATCACGTAACTGCCACCAACACAGAACTGTCAACAGTGTAGGATGCAGAAATTTGAATGGGAAGTGTTCCTTTCCACTTGAGCTACTCTATTGCGCTATCTGTTTCTTGAAAACGTCGTGCAGTGCAAAAGAAAAGGTATAACTGTTTGTCTCTCATAAGTATTGACCTGGCGATATTTATTATCCCACAGCGCTGGGGAACGCAGAAGTTCTGGAGGAATTGTTGTGACTTCTGGAGCCGTTGGAGCTATGTGTCAGCTAGTGGCGTAATGGTGAGTATCCCGCACGGTAGGTAAGATGTCACGAGTTCGAGTACATTCATTGCTAAATTTTTTAAAACGCAATTCTGCTGTCTGCTAAAATTATCAATCTACTGGAACTTGTAACATAATTTTCCTTTACTTCTCAACCCAAAATAGTCGTATGTGGAAAAAGGGCTAACTTCTGAGACATTTTGTTCATTTCAGGTTTAATAGAGAGCCAGACAGTAGATGCATCTCGAAACTTTTGTATTACGTATGGGTAGAGTGCATCGTGCCAAAATACGTCGGAAAAGTATTTTCTACATTAGCTGTCGTCTGGTAGTGGCATTTTATTCTTCTTCAAACCTTGTTTGACAGCTTTAACTCGGAACAGGTTTTCTACATGCATATAATCAATAAACTGCCTGTGCATTTGCAGACTGTTATAGATAACGTCAGAGAATTCGCATATATCGTTGATGATTAATTTCTCTCTCATGTTTACTATTGTTTTAACAACATTAAAGAAAACCTTACGAAAATTGTGAACTGTATTATAAAAAATGAAATAAAACTACCCACGATAACCTTACGACGAAAGTCTGTTTTAATAAAACTGAGTATCTGTACAAAAGTGTGCCTCTATCGTCACGAATTGGTAAAATACTACTCACTTAGATTTTGATTGGGTCTGTGTTTAATTGGTATGCTGTGTCATACTCAAGAGGTATGCACACGTGGCATTTCATAAATAAAGTTATGTATTCCTAGAAACCCTAAGTTTGCTTGTCAGCAGCAAAAAGAGGCGTTACCTGTTGTGCAGCATAGTAAGTTTTTCATCATTGCACTATGAGCCGGAAGTATTTTCTTGCGATCTCCTTATCGACGATTGATCTGACTGCTTGTAGGTCTTTCACAGAAGGGATAGAAACACTACACCCAGTGAGACTGGAACTGCGAACCATATCATATGCTTTTTCGCACGTCAGTACGTTACCACAGAGTTGGCGAAGAAGTATGTGCGTTAGCTTCCTCTTACAAGACCAATAGTGGCTAGAACTCGGAAACCGCTATTTTAAGGACGAGATTAGTTGCGATTTCCACGTGCAACAAGTTTCCTGGGCTGAAAACCGTAAATTTACAATCTTTTGTTACGCCTCAAGCGATAATAACTCAGATTATTCAATGGAAATGACAGGTAAAATCAAGTGAACTTGGAGGCTTAATTCCGTGCACACCAGGAAGTAACTCGTCGATCACAAAGTTGCCAAACATACATTGCCTTGTTGCCAAATCTCAGTTACAGTACCCACAGGAAGAAGACGAACCGATGTGATCTTACAGCTGGCTGGAAGTGACCATAGTTGGTGTCTCCAAGTCGCGGTTGCTACGGCCTGGAATACGTGATACGTCTTATTCGCATTTCTGTAACTGGGTTTAGGGACTGGAACGTATTTACTAACAATAGTAAGAACTGACTGCAAACTAAGCATCATAAACCAGTAACTCTCATAGTTGTTTATGTAGGAATCAACATGGATTCCGGAAACAGCGATCGTGTGAGACCCAACTCGCTTCATTCGTTCATGAGACCCAGAAAATATTAGATACAGGCTCCCAGGTAGATGCTATTTTTCTTGACTTCCGGAAGGCGTTCGATACAGTTCCGCACTGTCGCCTGATAAACAAAGTAAGAGCCTACGGAATATCAGACCAGCTGTATGGTTGGATTGAAGAGTTTTGAGCAAACAGAACACAGCACGTTGTTATCAATGGAGAGACGTCTACAGACGTTAAAGTAACCTCTGGCGTGCCACAGGGGAGTGTTATGGAACCATTGCTTTTCACAATATATATAAATGACCTAGTAGATAGTGTCGAAGTTCCATGCAGCTGTTCGCGGCTGATGCTGTAGTATACAGAGAAGTTGCAGCATTAGAAAATTGTAGCGAAATGCAGGAATATCTGCAGCGGATAGGCACTTGGTGCAGGGAGTGGCAACTGACCCTTAACATAGACAAATGTAATGTATTGCGAATACATAGAAAGAACGATCCTTAATCGTATGATTATATGATAGCGGAACAAACACTGGTAGCAGTTACATCTGTAAAATATCTGGGAGTATGCGTGCGGAACGATTTGAAGTGTAATGATCAGGTTGAGGTTCATTGGGAGAGTCCCTAGAAAAAGTAGTCCATCAACAAAGGAGGTGGCTTGCAAAACACTCGTTCGACCTATACTTGAGTATTGCTCATCAGTGTGGGATCCGTACCAGATCGGGTTGACGGAGGAGATAGAGAAGATCCAAAGAAGAGCGGCGCGTTTCGTCACAGGGTTATTTGGTAACCGTGATAGCGTTACGGAGATGTTTAACAAACTCAAGTGGCAGACACTGCAAGGGAGGCGCTCTGCATCGCGGTGTAGCTTGCTCGCCAGGTTTCGAGAGGGTGCGTTTCTGGATGAGGTATCGAATATATTGCTTCCCCCTACTTATACCTCCCGAGGAGATCACGAATGTAAAATTAGAGAGATTAGAGTACGCACGGAGGCTTTCAGACAGTCGTTCTTCCCGCGAACCATGCGCGACTAGAACAGGAAAGGGAGGTAATGACAGTGATACGTAAAGTGCCCTCCGCCACACACCGTTGGGTGGCTTGCGGAGTATAAATGTAGATGTAGATGTAGATATATTTCTTTCGTAAGTGTACTCAAAACTAAGAAACTCATTCACAGACGTTTTCGTGCCTCGCCGGTAGTCGAGCACAACAGACAAATAAAAATAAAAAATGAATGTGTGTGTGTGTGTGTGTGTGTGTGTGTGTGTGTGTGTGTGTTTGTGTGTGTGTTGCCAAAAGGCAAGAGATCTTACTGCCGTCCGATATGCGTCGCTGTCAGTTCTTCCATATGATTTGGTCGACATGACCAGTTTCAAGTTGTGTATGACAGAGAATGTCTTAGAAAATCATTTGTTTTCATTTACAATAAACAGAGAGATTTAGATTCTAAGCTATCCAAGTACAAAATTTTTGCAATATTAGTTTAAATTTAATATTCGCTTCTATAATGTAGGAAAGTATTTCACAGTTGCAGGACTCGCATCCGACTCATTGACTTTACACTTAGTCGCTGACCATAAATTATAGTTCAGAGTGACACCAGTTTAAGTAACCTAATGTAGCGAAACTGTTTGCCAGTGTTCTTCCTCACTGGAAAATACGCAGTTCACTCATTGGGCTCCACAAGTGCACTGTAACAGTAATTTCTGTGTGTATGCAATGCATACGGATTAGAATTTAGTGGTGCTCTCTCTCCCACTTCTGTATACAATACGCCTGACCTAAACGGGCCCTTTATAATTACGGGCCCTGGGCAGTGCAACATCATACTGACAACAGTAATGTGCTTGCACTGACATCCTGACTGTTCGTTTTACCTGATTTTGTAATCATTTATATAAAATAACATGACCTTCCAGTGGGAGACATTTCGTCCCTCTTTTCCTTCTGTGAAATTTGTCAGTAAGCTTTCTGCCTTCCAGCCAGCGAAATGCTGCAGAGTACGGCCGGTAAACGATTCATAAACCACGATTTAGTTCCGTTAAGACGATTTCTTTAAACATTGTCGTAGCTGACGGAATTTAGTTTCGTCTTAAATCGTCTCAGGCAGCAACGTTCACAGACATCTCAAATAGGAAAAAGCTCATTATCCAGGTACGAGGGTTGTAAAACAAACTTCCCACAGCTTGTGTCAGGTTCATCTTTTCGTCTGATAGCACTGCGTAAGTATTTGGTCTATGAGGTATCACAAGTAGTGTTCCTGTAGCTGTGGGAATCATTGGTTGAAAACGATCTTAACACCAATGGGTACAGTACTGCTAAATATTCAAAATGATTTTTAACCTAACTCTGAGTTCATCCGCAAACTGAGGCGAATTTATAATATTGAAGCTAGACTGTGTATAATTGGTTCTGAACTGGTAATGCAACTCAGACCGCCCTTAACGCGGAATTTGATCCCTTCGTGACAATACAGCTCGGCTACAATTTGTTGTTTGTTCAAAACTGCAGATTCCTCGACATCTCCACATATTGCGCGTGAATGGGTTCGAATCCTGGCCCCACACTAATGATTTCATTATGTATTATCAAGCTCTTGCATGAGAACACCTATCGGCTGGTGGATAATAATTTCGATTTTTAATGTATTTTCATTCGTTGTCAACACTAATGATATTTGACGTGAGACACAGAGATCACTGTAAGCTCAAGATGTTATTCCGAGCTGCTGGTGGAGAAAAATTCGGTAGCTGACGTCTCTACTGCCGAGAAAATCCGATATGTCACTGTTGATTGTGCTTCGATATCTATCTTATTATGTTCTGGGTTCGAATACCTGTCCAACACAAAGCTTTACCTCACGGCATTTCAAATAAGCTACTTGTCAAGAAGCAATGTTTAACATTTCTCGTAGTTCGTTAACAGGGACAATAGGTGTTGGGTAGGAATACGCGTCCGTTAAAAATGTTTGCGTTATGTAATTTAAAGTTGGTATTTGCTAATTGATACTGTCTAAAATCGAGGTATATCACTCTCGGTATGCCTAATCATGAATGACAGTTTCTGTCAGTCACGAAATCTTTTCTTAGTCTGCATGACCTGGGTTTGAATCCATAATGCAAAATGAGACGGTTCGTCGTGTCATTTGAAGTTCATACATATTCTCAACTAGATGCTCGTGAATAACTTAAATTTTTAATGTCATTTTGTGTTAAATAATATGTACGGTATGTAACTTTGAAGAGGACATCATGAATACGACGAACTTACTACGTGCATTACCCATCTGACGTAATAATGAGAGTAGTAACATTTCAGGTATGTCATTTATTCTAATAATGTAAGCTTACAAGCCTTAAGGACAGTCTTATCTGTGATAAGGTGTTCGCTGATATTTGTAGTATCGTAGTATTACTTTACATCTTGAGTTATTGCGATACAGAGCAGTGTTTTCTAGTGGTGACTTGTTGGAACCATTTTCAATAGTCAAAGGACTGTACCAAGGAGAGATTAGAGGACCTGCTAGACAGCTGCGTTATGTGGGTTGCATGCGAATCAGGCGAAATGCAATTCAGGTCGTTCGGATACTTTTGAGCACGACTGTACATCGTTCTTTTTCGGCATGTAAATTAATACTGACTGACAAGTGCCATAGGTTTTCTCTGGAAAATCGAGAAAAGGTTTTAGTTATATACTGTGAAGCCAACTGTGGTCTAAATGTTTGGCACAATTGTTTTATCCAGCGTTTATTAATTAAATGTTACAGGTATTTCAACATACAGGTATATGTGTCTTATGCTGTATTTTTATGCTGGAAGAACTAAAAAGATTTGGCATCAGTCTGAACACTAAAGTAGTGAAATGTTTGTTGTGCTGTGCAGCTGTGCATATTTTCATTTTCCTAGTTCTTAATGAATACTAATATTCTGTTATGTCAACAGTATATTTTATATTATGTTTAGTTTTTCGGCATAATACTTTCTAGGGCCTATTTTAGCTTTCATATAGCCTAAATTACCTGGAGAAGGAGTCTACCTTAGGCGCCTAAAATGCATTTCTTACAACCTAAAAATCCGCGGTCTACTGATCACTTTCCAAAAACGTCTGGTGATATGTCAGAACATAAGCCACAGAAACTTTGCGTTCAAGCAGCATAACATTTCTATCACTTATAGGGATATAGTGTCCGAAAAAAATATGGTATGTCCACACTCAAACCAAGTGGGTGTCGTTTCGCATGGCCTAACATAGCTTCCCAGTAAGAAAACCCTCCTGAAACATATTCGTGTAAGAATAAAGGGTCTAATTACAATTAAAAAGCCTTCGTCTCTTTTGTTTGTGTTACGTGCGTTCTTACACACAGAGTAAAACAGCGCATTTGGGCCGGGTGTTGACAACTGTGTTATATTTACAAGCAATTTTAGAGTGCGTGGCGAGAAGTGATGTCATGACTACATGAGAAGAAGTATCATAAAATCGGTAAGGTTACAGAAATAGACAAAAAAAATACGAAAAAAAAAGAGAGGAAATATTAAAAAATGTGTTGTATATTAGGGAGAATGAGGGAGTACTTACATGCAGGAAAATTAATGTACATGGTAACGAGCATGTCATGGCAAGAGAAATACAAGAAAAATTGACATGGAAGCACCGGGAACCAGGGAAAGTCATTTGTCGTGGACAGCGATAAGACGACTGGGAGAGATTCTTTAACCTGGATGACCACCGAATGTAAAGCAACAAAATTAATAAAAGTCGGATCACAAACCCAAGTGTAATTCCCAAGTTATCGGCGACTGCCTTAGAAATTCCTATTAACTGTCCGTAGCGTAAGAGCATTGTATTATCAGCTTGAGGTCCACGATATACAACTACAGAATGGATCGCATGTTTGACGCTGTGCAATACATTTTATGCGTTTAAACTCTAACAAACATTATTTACAATGTGCATCTCTGTACCTTCAACCAATCACAAACATGCAGTATCAGGTAACAAATACCTTACAGAACAGTTGCTGCATGGTTTTCAACAACATTCTGCTGGATGTCTATTGTAGTAATAGGGATACACACAAGTTTACAAGTTTACTGCTGTCTTTGATGCTTTCCTGGAAAAGTAGATGGAGTAGTCGGTTCAGAGGGACTTTAACGAGGTATGATTTAATTGTAGACTGATGATGCAATCTAGGGATAGATATGCTGCATAAGGGCATTTATCACACATTTAACCAATTTATTTCCGGTATTGGAGTATTAACAGCGTTTCATTTCACGCGACTAATGCATTGGAAACCACCCTGATTTAACATTATAGCATGCTTAAGTGCGGGACCGTGTAACCTTAAGAGCATGTATTTGTGTTTTATGATCATTTCTCTCTTCCCAGTATCATCTTGGTATGGAATCGAAACACTAAAACCATTCTATAGAATTGATACCACAAGTTATTTTCGTAAAACTGTGCATAAATAATATGTTTCTTCTTCTTTTCCATCGTCTATTACATCATCACAACACTCTAAGACGCATCAGGCTCGTATCTACGACACACTAAAAAGGAATGCTAAACTCCTCAGCGTCTAGAGAGATCTTGTGAACTTAGACGGGCGACGTGAGTAAGACTGGTACGGAACAGTATTCGAATAACGGCAGTTCCAGTATTGGACTGAGAAGTTTGAGACAGGCATAATATTCTTTGCGAAAGCAAAATATCGACATGTATTGATCACGTGGAACTCAGCTCGTCCTGTTATTTCACAAGACGTCGAATCTAACTGGTATAATACCCTCCTACTCCTGGTTAGTTCCAAATTGAACCGGACACAGTGTTGCAGGTAGGCTTGATTGAGGACAGAGGAAGATTTACGTGATGCGCAGAGAAAGGCCATCTAAAATTCTGCTCAGGATCCTTAGCCGGTAGGTTCAACGAAGGGGTAGCTCGTTTCGAAATGGGGGGGCAGAGTCTCTGTATTTATCCTGCGAATGTCAGAATATTTTGTGACTCCCATCGACATATGGGGAGATGCCAAATCATAGTACCAAATTTATAAAATGTTTCAGGCAAGGAATGTAGTTTTGGCCCCTTCTCTCTCGTGATGTCTGTTTCCTGTACTAACAAGGGTACCTCCCCATCGCACTCCCCTCAGATTTAGTTATAAATTGACACAGTGGATAGGCCTTGAAAAACTGAATACAGATCAATCGAGAAAACAGGAAGAAATTGTGTGGAACTGTGAAAAAACAAGCAAAATATACAAACTGATTGGTCCATGTGCAAGATGTGCAACATGAAGGACAGTTAGTTCTAGCTCATGAGCGCAACGGTCCCGTGGGTAGAATGAGCAACTGCGAAACGAGAGGCCCTTGGTTCGAATCCTCCCTAAAGTGAAAATTTTACTTCCTTTATTTTCGCAAAGTTACGATCTGTCCGTTCATTCATTGACGTCTCTGTTCACTGTAATAAGTTTAGTGTATGTGTTTTGCGACCGCACCGCAAAACCGTGCGATTAGTAGACGAAAGGACGTGCCTCTCCAATAGGAACCGAAAACATTTGATCGCAAGGTCATAGGTCAACCGATTCCTCCACAGGAAAACACGTCTGATATATTCTTTACGACACTGGTGACGGCATGTGCGTCACATGACAGGAATTTGTTGTCGACCCACCTAACTTGCACACTTGGCGAATGGGTAAAAAGATTCTTCTACCTTGCCCGATTTAGGTTTTCTTGTGGATGTGATAATCACTCCCAAAAAAGTGATGAAAACATAAGAGTTTGTCACATAAACTGCAACAAATGAATGCAACAGTTTCACAATCGCACAGTTTTCCCTGTGCTCTGTCAAAACATACGTTTTTTATGTTTTCAAATGTTTCCATGCGTAGACCGTCAAATCCTGTATATGTCCAAGCAAATCTGAACATGTCCTGGAATTTTGGAGAGCGAAGTTGATTATGTGTGAGTGCCTGAACTTTGATAATTATCTGAAAATAAAAAATTAAATTTCTCACTCGAGAGAAAATTTGAACCAAGGACCTCTCGTTTCGCAGCTGCTCACGCTAACCACGGGACCACGGCGCTCGTAGGCTGACATTCTCCTTGATGTTACCTACCTTGCCCATGGACTACTCAGTTTGTATATTTTGCTTATTTTTTTCATAGTTCCACACAACTTCTTCCTGTTTTCTCGATTGATCTGTGTTCAGTTTTTCAAGGCCTATCCCTGTGCTAACTTATAACTAAATCTGAGGGGGGTGCGATGGGGAGGTTCCCTTGTAAGAAACACTATTTGCGACATGTGACTTAGGCAGTGTAACAGGGTTCGCAATGTCCCCACATGGAAAATTTAGGTAAGTTCATATGGGACCATACTGCTCAGGTCATCGCTCCCTAGACTTACACACTTATTAACCTAATTTAACCAACTTTCGCTAAGGACAACAAATAGACCCAGGTTCGGGGGAGATCTCAAACTTCCGATGTGGGGGACCGCGCGAACCTTGTCCAGTGCACGCATGTACATGACTGTCGCAAAGTAATAGAGGTATTAGTTTAGCAATGATAGAGAAATTAACAACCGTCCTGCAGTGTCATTGGCTGATAGCATCACGAGGCCGACGCGACTAAACGTTCTGTTGACGTGACAGCTCGTCGAAAGTGGTGGTTTGATACTCGAGTAATTGAGTAAAATGCGTTGAAATAATCGAAAACGTGGTACAATTAGGAAAACTAATGGAAAATACATAACATTAATGAAAATACGACAAAAATTTAGAGGTATGAGGGTACTTACAAGCTCGCCTGGGTGTATGAAAATCATTCCATTCCCTCGCCGATGGAATTGACAACTGATGGTGCATAGGCCTACTATCTGTGCTCTATGGGTATAAGTCTTGCAGAATACTCTCTTGGTCTTCATATGGCTATGCCCTGTAAGTCATCAAAATGAAAGACGCAGCGTCCAAAGATTTGGAGGTCAGGATGACCATCACCTAAAACACCCAAACAACGATCATGTACCTGGGTGTAATATGCACCACCAGTATGAAGAATCAATTCTTTGGATCTCTTCGAAAAACGGAACACCGAGACATCACTGTGTAAGATGAGATTAAATGTGGAGGTCATCACCTTCGGACAGCTGTTTGGAAATGCTACACAGTGCCGCAAACTCTTCCATTTATATATGTTGCGATGACTTCCGCATTTTTCGGAATATGAAACACCACCTCTGTCTTTTATTTCAATCATCCTGTGTGTTGTTGGAGCAGCCTAGTTCACACCATATGATGTCAAGCTTTCTGTGAGAGCCAATAGGTCGAAACGTGCTAAATGGGGTTTAGCACCTGACACAGACTTCAAAGTCATGGTAGAAAAAAAAGTGACTATGTACACAGCTGCAGTTATACACTGCTTCCAAGAGATAAAGCAAACAACAGTATATCAAACTGCTTGTGAAACAACAATATAGAAACCCTCTCCTCGCGACAGGTAGTCTATGGGGTTTTGCTTCCTCCAGTACAGCTGACAAAAATTTACGCAGGTACATGGAAGAGACTTCGATCACTGGCCACCTGCTCCAGTGGACCAATACATACACACAACCCTCAATAAGTTTGGAAACACATAGTAATTATAGACAATGGAAAGGAAATTTAGTATAAAATTGCATTTTGTTGTTTTCCAAATGTTTATTAAGCTCAAATACTACACAGGAAGATGCAACAATTAAATTTTCTATTCCTCAAATTAGCCACCCTTTGCTTTCATTACTGCCTTGCACACTCTCGGCATGCGCTGCGTCAATTTTGCCAAGATTTCAGTTGGAATTATTCTCCATTCTTGCTGCAGGAACTCCCACAATTGTGACCCACTCATGATGGCCCGTTTTCGGATCCTCCTGTCCAATTCATCCCATAGCAGCTCAATTGCGTTACAATCAGGGGACTGGGGCGGCCAACCCATGTTTTTTCAATATTTTACGAGTCTATAGAGACTTCACATAGTTCTGACACAAGCGAGATATATGTTTCGGGTCGTTGTCTTGCTTCAAGCCAACCCTTTTCCAATCAGACGCAGATCAAATGTCTTTGCCTGTCACAGGAGAATGGCATGATAATTCTTTAGGTTCAGTTTTCTACCTATTTTCAACAAATCTCCGACTTTATTTCCTCCAAAGGATCCCCATACCATCACAGAACACCCTCCATGCTTTACAGCTGTAATTACGCACAGATTCAAGCGTTCATGGGGTAAACGGCGTACAAATTGATGGTGTTTACTTCCAAATATTTCTAACTTGGATTCATCAGTGAATAAGACTCTTTCTCAATACCCCGCTGTTCAATGTCGGTGTATCTTAGCCCACCGAAGCTCTTTATCTTGTTAACGGGGCGCAACAGTGGTTTCCTTGTTGCTACATAACCTCGGATGTTGTTGTCTGGCAGGCGTCGTCTCATTGACTCACTCACCGGTGTATCCCTCGTTGCGTTTAGTTCAGCAGTCTATTCACGAACAGTTTTTAATCTGTTACGTTTACTGGTCACTACCAAATACTCTTCCTGACGTTCTGATATTTTCTTAGGTGCTCCTGAGCGGGGACGATCTACATAGGAGTCTGTTTCTCGATTCCGGTGTATGGTTTTGACAACTCCACCGATGGAAATCATCAGTTTCTTTGCTATTTGTCGAACATTATTGCCTTCTTGGTGCAACGTGATTATCATTACCCGTGATTCATAAGTAATCTGGCACTTTGGGGCCTTTTTCAATTACTTTCGCGGCGTGTTATACCTTCATGCAAACGCAACTACAAGTGAACAGAAATGTAAACATCGTACCTCTACATAGCCATGCGGTCTACTCGCGCCCTGGCGTGTTTGGTAGAACTCCTTGGACAAGTAACGTTGGTTTACATTAAACGGAGCAATACTAGTATGTTCCAATATGTATGTATACGTACACTCTTTGACATAAAACTTGACCGGCGGCCGGCCGCTTCAGAGGCTAAGTCCGCGCCGATCGCGACATGGGACAAAAAAACTGGCCAACTCGCTAATTCTCTAAGTCCGGTTATCTGCACAATCTGGCAACACTGTAGACTGCGGCACTTCCTGGAGGAAAACTTGTCCCATGATAGAGAAACTCTAGTCTGATTACGCCTGTGGTCTAGCGGTAGCGTGCGTTGTTTCTGTTCATAATGTCAGTGCATCGAGAGCAGCTGGTATAAAATAGTTTTATAGCCTCTTCTGTCTGAATGCTGAAGACGTGAATGTAATGGTAGCGCAGATTCAATCTATTTCGCTTTGTGACACACCGATATCAAAATTTTATCCAGTAACGATTTTGCGGCAGATTTCCTGCAGACTGTCCTCCTCTGGACGCCGTATGCGGCAAAGCTCCGGGATCCATTTGCTGGCTACTGGCAGCGGCCGTGGCGACAGCAGCGGCGCTGCACTCCCCCGTTCTTTATCGAAAGCGCCTGCTACCGCTCATCGCTTTTGATGATTTAAAACGCTTTATTATTAAATGTTGCTCCACAGAAAATTTCTACAATTTCCATTCACGCTCAAAAGCAACGGAGACAGACGCCCTGATTAGTAGGCGGGTATTATATTACATTAATCGGCAAGAGCTGAGTATGGCCCGAAATTAATTTTATAGACTGGGACGAAATTAAACCACCTCACTACATTCGATGAATTTATAAATGCTTCATACCTCGTTTCTTTTCCTTTCAAACTCAATTATTTGTGCAACTTTTGGTCAATGTTTGGATGTTTTCGTCAAGCCAGAGTGAGCGTCTGTGGTGTAAAGTGTATTACAGTTCTTGTTTCATTCCTTATGGTAAGTCTATGCGATAAACTGTGTGAATACCTTGCAATGCATGCTCTGTAGCAGTGCAGGAACACTGCACATTTGGAGTTCCATGTATGGGTTCATGAAGTATTTATTGTTGATCGGAAGTGATAGTTAAGGTCATCAGATTTAAACCAGAAAAATTTGTCGTTTTGAAGGTTTCAGAGAACGGAAAGGAATTGCTAACGCCCGGTGTTAGAAAACGTCTACAGTTAAATGCTATTGCAAAAATTTAGAAGAAGGGAACTACATTAATGAACATGTGCACTTCATAAACAACCTTCTGACATGTTAGACCTATATGACGAACAAAGCTCAAATTTATATCGTTGACAGTCGGTTTGAATCTTTTCAGGGTCTATTTTACAGTGAAGCACCTTGGAATTCGCAAAGCAGAAATCCATGATATTAACTTAATTTACTAAGTCGAAATCGGACGAAGATTGATGTTTAAAGGCATTCTTCAGATTTCGCATAAGAAATTTTTACCAGCAGTTTGCAACTCCATTAATTAAAATGGAAAATAAAAGGTTGTACTCAGCGGCTTCTACCGTGATTCGAACTGCTATGTCTTATAGTACAAGCACTGCAACGCACAAGGGAACCTCTGAGCTAACGACACACTGGCGGCCAGAGGCGGAATATAGTCACTGCGATGTTGCCTGAGCCTCAAAACGCAACCTTAAACACACGAACAGAGGAGGTGGAGATTACTGTTTTAACGTCCCGTCGACAACGATGTCATTAGAGACGGAGCACAAGCTCGGATTAGGGGAGGATGGGGAAGGAAATCGGCCGTGTCCTTCCTAAGGAACCATCCCGGCATTTGCCTGAAGCGATTTAGGGAAATCATTGAAAACCTAAATCAGGATGGCCGGGCGCGGGATTGCACCGTCGTCCTCCCGAATGCACACACAAACAGGTGTTACTTATGTGAAGAACGCCATTCTTGGAGTCCAGAAATTAAATATACTTTCTAATTGTGTCATCTTGCAGTGGATTATATCGTACGAGTCTTCGATGTGGAAAACGAATGTCAAGTGAATTTAGCGAGGTAACGCCGACCTACACCCGGGAGTAAATGCACTATCAGAGTGTTGACAAATACTTGCTACGACGCTGCCATTTCTAGGCTCTCTGACGAGGCAGCTCTTCAGCGAAATGCTTGCCGTGATTCTCCGATACGGTTCTTCAGAGTGGAGACGCGCGCGCACGTTTGGTTTTTATGCGGCTTTCTCCCCTGATGGTTTCTGACGTCGCCTTCTGGGCTATGTATACATATGAGACATTCAATTATCATTAATCCAGAATGATACAAGTTTCAGCTTCCGGTGTGGAAGAAGGCTGTTGACGCCGACATTATATCATTTCAACGTAGGGAAAGCAAAACGGATCATTCAATGTTTCTCATTCAACATAAAGCATGTGAGATAATTTTCCGTAACGTTCATAATCATCTAAAAATACAAAGGAAGTAAAAATACACCGGAAGCTTATTCGAATTGAATATAACGCTTTGCACCTCGATGTCGAATTTGTCCACTTGCAATCTTTTGCAGCATACACATAGAATGTCATGATTACCACGAGAATGAAGAAATATGTTGGTAAGGATGGAAGCAAGAAGAGACGCAGTCAACAAATATTCTATTCCTCATGGCATTCATTTCATTTGACACGTAAGAAGAGGTAAAGTGGGAATTTACTTTCGTTAACACGAAAGATATGCCGCACATATTGATAACGAGGAAGTCTGCGTCTTCATACGTTTCCTCCTTGAAATCTGTATGCTCTATTATATACTAAGTAGCCCGATCATTGTTTCAGTAGTGTTACCCTCTTGTTTGACCCCGTAACGATGAACAGATTCCAAATGCATGTCTCCCTTCCTGGGTTGTTTTTTGTGTTTTATTGCTTGGAATTCCTGAAGCAGACCACTGTGCCTTCCCCCCCTCGTGGGTTAGGTCTCAAAACTAAACCGCTTTGTATCCAATGGCATAATTTATTCAGACAGCATTAGCATAAGACTATCAAACAAAGCCTTCCGTTTACAGTTGCAGCACTCTAACCAGCACTGACCAAAGTGTAAACCACGGTCATGGTCCTAAATTACCAGCTGTCTGCTACTGTGGCAAAGTCCGTACTACACTGTCGATTCCGCAGCACCATTTTATCTGGTAACACTGTGTAGTTGCACAGTTGTGCTACCAGGTCTGTCCTCACACTGTCAACTTTATGTATCTCACTTCTCCTGTAGCGTAGATCACGAGGAGCCGAAGTAAATGAGTGTATTCTGCATGACGTAACATTCAGTATTCCCTTCTTTCATAGCCACTCTTCAGGTGCATCGATACCAAATAGGAATGCGAAAACTCTTGCGAGTGAGAGAATGACAATAACAATCGTAACAAGAACAAGCAAATAATGAATGGTGTTTATTCCAACGCAGAACGAGAATGGCTTTAAATATAAAAATCTGTATCTATATCTATATCCATATCTATTGATCTTTGAGTTGGCACAATGCAAATATATTCTTAGCATTTAGTTACTGAATTTAGTTCTGGATGTTTGCAGAGAAAAGGAAAAGTCGGTACTTCTCGCTAGTGTAATATAATGTGAACCAGCAACTACCCTTTCCTTAGAACACGACTCAAGCAGGTCCTCAAGTAGGCAGCAAGGCACTGCTGCATTCTGTTCCCTGACATTGCTCTGATGACGGTTAATGCAGATAGTTCCGATTATGAAATACAAAACGTATTGCAGCTTAGTTCCTAGGATAGTAACATTAAATTTGCGTTGTAGACGGCACATGAACGTGACGACTATCCATATTACTCATCAATATAAAAAGACAATATTTAGGGAATTTAGCAGGATTACTCAAAATGAATTCTGAAATTGGGTGACTGACTGCACAGGTGCTAAACGTCGTCAAGAGTATACGATGTCCTAATCGCATTAGGAATATGAAGATCGTCTTCGACAGCTCGCAACTTTCACATTGCTATCTCCACCCTACTCCAGACAGCCCTCGGTGGAGTTGCACGACGTTGCCGATGTTATGGAAGGCCTTCAAACGATAACAGACCACATATTGAAAAATACAAGCGAATTCTCTTGCAGCGTAAGCTTATTGTAACTAATCTAAAAATTATTGGAGAGGAACATTGTCCTATTCAAAAAAAGTAAAATGTTACACACTGTTGACGTCAAACGGACATTATCTATGTCCTGTCTTGTGTCCTACTCATCTATAATATCAAGTGTACTATGAAAATGATTGTATATAATGGATGATAGGGTAATGCATTGATACCAGATGGTGGGGGCCAGCCGGTGTGGCCGTGCGGTTCTAGGCGCTTCAGTCTGGAACCGCGTGACCGCTACGGTCGCAGGTTCGAATCCTGCCTCGGGCATGGATGTGAGTGATGTCCTTAGGTTAGTTAGGTTTAAGTAGTTCTAAGTTCTAGGGGACTGATGACCTTAGAAGTTAAGTCCCATAGTGCTCAGAGCCATTTGAACCATTTGAACTATTTAACACAAAATGACATTAAAAATTAAAGTTATTCACGAGCAGCTAGTTGAGAATATGTATGAACATTAAATGACACGACGAACTGAACTAATATGACGAAGAGTTCAGCGCTCACTGGGAATAGAGCCCCACACATATCGCTGTTGACTACACACAAAGAGATGTCAGCTACCGAATTTTTCTCCACCAGCTGCTCAGAATAGCATCTTGAACTTACAGTCATCTCGCAAATAGTTCTGTGTCTCACTGGGAGTTAAAAACGTCAGATATCGTTAGTGTTGACAACGAATGAAAATACATTAAAAATCAAAATTATTATCCACCAGCAGATAGGTGTTCTCATGATAGAGCTTGATAATACATAATTAAATCTTTAGTGCCGGGCCAGGATTCGAACCCATTCATGCGTAATATGTGAAGGTGTTGAGGAATCTGCAGTTTTGAACAAACAACAAATTGTAGCCGAGCTGTATGCCACGAAGGGATCAAATTCCGCGTTAAGGGCGGTCTGAGTTGCATTCCCAGTTTAGAACCAATTTTATCGACATACAGAAGCTCAAATAAAAGATGGAATAAGTGTCCTGTGACCATACATAGCGTTTGTGTCGTCACTTGAAATAAATAACTAGTATAAGAAAGGTTACTGGTGATAGAGTCACTCCAGACTTTATTGTGGTTCAACCTACCGCCTACTTGGTAAAGAAGGAATATCATCTTTAATGTGAATTTTCAGACCACGCAGGCATTATATCTCCTCACTTGGTGTAGCCAGGAGAGAATGGAATCTGTCTCTCCCTATCTAAAATCATTGACGGAAGTGGGAATCGAACCCAGACCATAGGTATAACAACCTACCATCCGTCCAACAGACCACGAAATCCTCTTCTCTGCGAGTCATTTTTCTATCGTAACGCAGTTGCGCCACACTGGATGAGAATTCTGACACACAGGCTCCCTGTAGTAATTTGCAGCATGTTCAGTAAATTCATTTACTTGGTTGACCGAATCACCATGAACTAGCTGCCTCGGCTACCCAGTGCATACATTCGACTATTTTGTAATCACAGAAATAAAATCACGTAACTGCCACCTACACACAACTGCCAACAGTGTAGGATGCAGAAGTTTAAATAGGAAGTGTTCCTTTCCACTTGAGCTATTCTATTGCGCTATCTGTTACTAGAAAACGTCGTTCAGTCCAAAAGAAAAGCTGTAACTGTTTGTCTCTCAGAAGTCAAGACCTGGCCATATGCATAATCTCACAGTGCTGTGGAATCCAAAAGTTCTGGAGGAATAGTTACCGAGCTCTGGAGCTGCTGTAGCTACGTGTCAGCTTGTAGCATAGATAAGATGTCGCGAGTTCGAATACATTCAGTGCTACATTTTTTAAAACGCAATTCTGCTCTCTGCTGAAGGTATCAATCTGATGGAACTTTGAACATAATTCCCTTCACTTCTCAACCCAAAGTAGTCGCATGTGGAAAAAGGGCTAACTACTGTGACATTTTGTTCTATTCAGGTTTAATAGACAGCAGGCAGCAGATGCATCTCGAAGATGTGCAGGGAGAGCGCATCGTGCCATAATATGTCAGAAAAGTATTTTCTATATTAGCCGTCGTGTGGTAGTGATATTTTATTCTTCTTCAAACTTTGTTTGACAGCTTTAACTCAGAACAAGTTTTCTACATGCATGTAATCAATAAATTGCATGTGCATTGTCAGACTGTCATAGGTAACATCTGAGAATTCGCATGTATCGTTGATGATTAATTTCTCTCTCATGTTTACTATTGTTTTAACAACACTAAAGGAAACCTTACGAAAATTGTGCACTGTATTATAAGAAATGAAATAAAACTAACCATGGTAACCTTACGACGAAAGTATCTGTAAACAAGCATGCCTCTATCGACACGAATTAGTAAAATACTACTCACTTAGATTTTGATTGGGTCTGTGTTTAATTGGTATGCTGTGTCATACTCAAGAGGTATGCAAATGTGGCATTTCATAAATATAGTTACGTATTCCTAGAAACCCAAAATTCGCTAGTCAGCAGCGGAAAGAGGCCTTACCTGTTGTGCAGCATTGTAAGTTTTTCAACATTGCACTATGAGTTGAAAGCATTTTCTTGCGATTTCCTTATTGATGTTTGATCTGACTGCTTGTAGCTCTTTCACAGAAGGGATAAAAACGTTACAGTCAGTGAGACTGGAACTGCGAACCGTAACAGACGCTTTTTCACAGCTCAGCACGTTACCACAGAGCTGGCGAGGAGGTATGGGTCTTAGCTTCCTATTACGAGGGCAATAGTAACTAGAACTCGTAAACCGCTATTTGAATGTCGAGATTAGTTGCGGTTTCCACTTGCAACGACTTTCCTGGGCTGGAAACCGTAAATTTTCAATCTTTTGTTACCCTGCAAGCGATAATAACTCGGATTATTCAATGGAAATGACAGGTAAAATCAAGTGAACTTTGAGGCTTAATTCCGTGCACACCAGGAAGTAACTCGTCGATCACAGAGTTGCCAAACATACGTTGCCTTGTTGCCCAATCTCAGTTACAGTACCAGCAGGAAGAAGACGAACCCATGTGATCCTACAGCGGTCTGGGAAGTGACCATAGCTGGTGTCTCCAAGTCACGGCTGCTACGGCCTGGAATACGTAATGCGTCTGATTCGCTTTCTGTAACTAGGTTTAGGGACTGGAGCGTAGTTACTAATAATACTCAGAACTGACTGCAAACTGAGCATCATAAATCAGTAACTCTCATTGTTGTTTTATATTTCTTTCGTAAGTGTACTCAAAACTAAGAAAGTCATTCAGAGGCGTTTTCGTGCCTCGCCGATAGTCGAGCACAACATACAAATAAAAATAAAAAAGAATGTGTGTATGTGTGTGTTTGTGAGAGAGAGAGAGAGAGAGAGAGAGAGAGAGAGAGAGAGAGAGAGAGAGAGAGAGAAATAAAAAGCAATGAGAGGGAGTGTAAAAAATTGTTGTAAAGAAATTGAATCAAGGTATTTAAAGAAATCTTTCAGTAAAATGACACGTTCCATATCATTACGAAATGTCGTATTCATGATCTATGGAACAAGAGTTAATCTAATGTAATCTAATCTAATCTAATCACATCATATTGATGATTAGCCATGAAGAGTCATGAATTACCGAAATTTTGGCCAATACCAGTAACCAAATCTAAACTTGAAAATAAAAGACGACAATTTTTGTAATAAACCGTGACTCCTATCTAGACCCTTTCGTCCCTGTTATCGAACCACGAAAGATGTCTGATATACCTCCATTCTGAAGTAACAAAGTGTGCATGCATTTAAAGATGAAGTGCATGATGTGAAGTTCTGTGACGGAGATACGAACCCAACACGTAATCCGATTGTTAACTAAGAAAAATCAAATGTTACGTATCGGTTTTTCTTACGAGCCGCTAGGTGTCTGAATCTAAAATAAGGATACAAACTTTTGTGCCTAAGCGACAATCGAACTGCACACCTACCGTGCATCCACGAATATAGCTTAAGTTTCAGTTGCTTACTCATGAACAGTAAGATGTGTGCGTGTTTGACCAGAAATAACGACACCTGTTGCCATTGTTGGAAACACATGAACAGACATTGAAATTGCGCGTTAATTTTCACTAGCAGGTGGGTGTGCACTTGATAAAGCTAGAAATGAAATTATGAATATTTTTGTACTGGATCAGGTTTCAGACCCACATACTTACCTTTGGAGGAGACCTAGAGAAGATTGCAGTCTTGGGAAAAGGAACGAAATGACTGAACTATACTGTTCCGAGAGATTCAGATCCTCGAAAGAGGAGATACGAATTCGAATCACAGTCCAGCACCAAATTTTTAAACGTCTCTAGTTCAATCAAGTACAAGTAAAATAAGAGCCCTGTCCCTTTAAACGGCTATCGGTTCATCAAATAAAATAAAATTTTCTAATGTAAGTAAGCTTACTGGCGACTGTATTTCTGTTTACCATGACTTCCGCTGTGTCATTTCCCAACGTAAACCGGCTCTGCCCAGTTGGTAATGAAGGAACGTGATGTTTAATGCGGATTCTGGATTATAACGTCTTTCTCTTGAGGTTACCAGATGTAAAATAAATCTGTTTGTGCCTCTTAAAAGTAAATGCCTGAACCCACGCATTGTACCTGTGATAGCTCGTTCCACCATACCATTGTGGCCACATTACCCAGCCCCAAGAGTGTGCTGTAACGGATGATGTGCTTAGCTTACAAATTTAGTCACGGTGGAAAAAATGCGAGTCTTTTAAATGGTCGAGTAGAAGCAAGCTTCTGACGCAGAGATTATGCTATTCTCATGTCATCAGGATGTAAAGACTCTTCTAGGCATCATAGGCTGGATGTGAAGCCATTTTGATTTTTCACAAATTCAGCAAATTTCTTAGTTCGAGAAAATCCACTGGGAAGTGTGAAGTTGCCGGATAATTCGATTATTACTGTTATTATTACTATCATTTTATTCAAACCGCTGCTGGAACACGACCGTAGTCTTCAGGTAAAACGCGAGACCAGCTAATATGACGTCTGGCGACCGAAAGCACATATCGATAAAATATTTATCGCCCCTTTCCTCTCGGTGCTGAAGCTATGAGTGTAATTCAAGCGAATCTACAATATCATATTAGCTGGTCTCGCGTTTTACCTCAAGACTACGGTCGTAGTCAAGAGTAATGTACTAAGACTGGAGTCAAGACTTCCTCTGGGAAGTGCCGCAGTCTACATGTTGCTAGATCGAGCATATTGCCAGACATAGAATTCTGAGAGGAGCACGACTGTATTGTCCACCTTACGTGAACGACTCGGCGGTCAATTTTTTGGTCTGAGACTGTATCTACAACACATATTGCACGCTGAAGACCCAGAAGAATTAAAAGAAAAAGTAGTTTATGAGAGCAACGTTAACCATAGCGTTCGAAGTATTCATAGTATTGTATACGTGTGTGTAAACGCCTTCCAATGACCACTCAAGAAAGACAAGGATACACAGTCTAGCTCCAATATTATAAATATGCCTCAGTTTGTGGATGAACTCAGACTTAGGTTGATAATAATTGTGAAAATTTAGCAGCACTGTACCCATTGGTGTTAAACTCGTTTTCAACCAATGATTCCCAGAGCTACAAGGATACTACTTGTGATACCTCTTAGACAAAATACTTAAGCAGTGTTATCAGACGAAAAGATCAACCTGACACAAACTGTGGGAAGTTTGTTTTACAACCTTCGTACCTGGATATTCAGCTTTTTCCTATTTGAGGTATCTGTGATTGTTGCTGCTTAAGACAATTTAAGCAGAAACTAAATTCCCTCAGCTTCGACAATGTTTAAAGAAATCGTCTTATTGGCCCTAAATCGTGGTTTGTGAATTGTTTACCGGCCGTACTCTGCCGTATTTTTGCCGGTTGGAAGGCAAAAGCTTACTGACAAATTTCACACAGAAATTACTGTTACAGTGTACTTATGGAGCCAAATGAGTGAATTGCGTATTTTCCGGTGAGAAAGAGCACTGGCAAACAGTCTTCACTACATTAGGTTATTTAAACTGGTGTCACTCTGAGCTAGAATTTATGGTCAGCGACTAAGTGTAAGGTCAACGTTTCGGATGCGAGTTTTGCGACTGTGAAATACTTTCCTACATTATAGAAGCGAATATTAAATTTGAACTAATATTGCGAAAATTTTGTACTTGGGCAGCTTAGAATGAAAATACTTCTGTTTATTTCAAAGGGAAACAATAGATTTTCTAAAACACTGTCTGTCATACACAACTTGAAACAGGTCATGTCGACCAAATCATGTGGAAGAACTAACAGCAACGTATATCGGAAGGCAGTAAGATCTCTTGCCTTTTGGTTTGTCAGTACTCGATAGCCATTTCTAGGCGAAAGTAAGTGAAGAAAGGCAGTGCGTTTTTGTTACCAAGTAACGTCTTCGCCAATTACTTTAGTTTTAAAGTAATCTACGAGTAATTGCTGGTGTTTGATATTAACATGAAAAGGATTCCGTAGACAGGGAAAGAACATGTTCATGGGAAACTACATCTATAGTGACCAAAAGGCATTAAATGATGTTCAAGCACTTGTGTTACAGCAGCGGTATGAATAAAATGATATTAATAATAACAGCAATAATCGAATTATCCGGCAACTTCACACTTCCCAGTGGATTTTCTCGAACTAAGAAATTTGCTGAATTTGTGAAAAATCAAAATGGCTTCACATCCAGCCTATGATGCCTAGAAGAGTCTTTACATCCTGATGACATGAGAATAGCATAATCTCTGCGTCAGAAGCTTGCTTCTACTCGACCATTTAATAGACTCGCATTTTTTCCACCGTGACTAATTTTGTAAGCTAAGCACATTATCCGTTACAGCACACTCTTGGGGCTGGGTAATGTGGCCACAATGGTATGGTGGAACGAGCTATCACAGGTACAATGCGTGGGTTCAGGCATTTACTTTTAAGAGGCACAAACAGATTTATTTTACATCTGGTAACCTCAAGAGAAAGACGTTATAATCCAGAATCCGCATTAAACATCACGTTCCTTCATTACCAACTGGGCAGAGCCGGTTTACGTTGGGAAATGACACAGCGGAAGTCATGGTAAACAGAAATACAGTCGCCAGTAAGCTTACTTACATTAGAAAATTTTATTTTATTTGATGAACCGATAGCCGTTTAAAGGGACAGGGCTCTTATTTTACTTGTACTTGATTGAACTAGAGACGTTTAAAAATTTGGTGCTGGACTGTGATTCGAATTCGTATCTCCTCTTTCGAGGATCTGAATCTCTCGGAACAGTATAGTTCAGTCATTTCGTTCCTTTTCCCAAGACTGCAATCTTCTCTAGGTCTCCTCCAAAGGTAAGTATGTGGGTCTGAAACCTGATCCAGTACAAAAATATTCATAATTTCATTTCTAGCTTTATCAAGTGCACACCCACCTGCTAGTGAAAATTAACGCGCAATTTCAATGTCTGTTCATGTGTTTCCAACAATGGCAACAGGTGTCGTTATTTCTGGTCAAACACGCACACATCTTACTGTTCATGAGTAAGCAACTGAAACTTAAGCTATATTCGTGGATGCACGGTAGGTGTGCAGTTCGATTGTCGCTTAGGCACAAAAGTTTGTATCCTTATTTTAGATTCAGACACCTAGCGGCTCGTAAGAAAAACCGATACGTAACATTTGATTTTTCTTAGTTAACAATCGGATTACGTGTTGGGTTCGTATCTCCGTCACAGAACTTCACATCATGCACTTCATCTTTAAATGCATGCACACTTTGTTACTTCAGAATGGAGGTATATCAGACATCTTTCGTGGTTCGATAACAGGGACGAAAGGGTCTAGATAGGAGTCACGGTTTATTACAAAAATTGTCGTCTTTTATTTTCAAGTTTAGATTTGGTTACTGGTATTGGCCAAAATTTCGGTAATTCATGACTCTTCATGGCTAATCATCAATATGATGTGATTAGATTAGATTAGATTACATTAGATTAACTCTTGTTCCATAGATCATGAATACGACATTTCGTAATGATATGGAACGTGTCATTTTACTGAAAGATTTCTTTAAATACCTTGATTCAATTTCTTTACAACAATTTTTTACACTCCCTCTCATTGCTTTTTATTTCTCTCTCTCTCTCTCTCTCTCTCTCTCTCTCTCTCACAAACACACACATACACACATTCTTTTTTATTTTTATTTGTATGTTGTGCTCGACTATCGGCGAGGCACGAAAACGCCTCTGAATGACTTTCTTAGTTTTGAGTACACTTACGAAAGAAATATAAAACAACAATGAGAGTTACTGATTTATGATGCTCAGTTTGCAGTCAGTTCTGAGTATTATTAGTAACTACGCTCCAGTCCCTAAACCTAGTTACAGAAAGCGAATCAGACGCATTACGTATTCCAGGCCGTAGCAGCCGTGACTTGGAGACACCAGCTATGGTCACTTCCCAGACCGCTGTAGGATCACATGGGTTCGTCTTCTTCCTGCTGGTACTGTAACTGAGATTGGGCAACAAGGCAACGTATGTTTGGCAACTCTGTGATCGACGAGTTACTTCCTGGTGTGCACGGAATTAAGCCTCAAAGTTCACTTGATTTTACCTGTCATTTCCATTGAATAATCCGAGTTATTATCGCTTGCAGGGTAACAAAAGATTGAAAATTTACGGTTTCCAGCCCAGGAAAGTCGTTGCAAGTGGAAACCGCAACTAATCTCGACATTCAAATAGCGGTTTACGAGTTCTAGTTACTATTGCCCTCGTAATAGGAAGCTAAGACCCATACCTCCTCGCCAGCTCTGTGGTAACGTGCTGAGCTGTGAAAAAGCGTCTGTTACGGTTCGCAGTTCCAGTCTCACTGACTGTAACGTTTTTATCCCTTCTGTGAAAGAGCTACAAGCAGTCAGATCAAACATCAATAAGGAAATCGCAAGAAAATGCTTTCAACTCATAGTGCAATGTTGAAAAACTTACAATGCTGCACAACAGGTAAGGCCTCTTTCCGCTGCTGACTAGCGAATTTTGGGTTTCTAGGAATACGTAACTATATTTATGAAATGCCACATTTGCATACCTCTTGAGTATGACACAGCATACCAATTAAACACAGACCCAATCAAAATCTAAGTGAGTAGTATTTTACTAATTCGTGTCGATAGAGGCATGCTTGTTTACAGATACTTTCGTCGTAAGGTTACCATGGTTAGTTTTATTTCATTTCTTATAATACAGTGCACAATTTTCGTAAGGTTTCCTTTAGTGTTGTTAAAACAATAGTAAACATGAGAGAGAAATTAATCATCAACGATACATGCGAATTCTCAGATGTTACCTATGACAGTCTGACAATGCACATGCAATTTATTGATTAAATGCATGTAGAAAACTTGTTCTGAGTTAAAGCTGTCAAACAAAGTTTGAAGAAGAATAAAATATCACTACCACACGACGGCTAATATAGAAAATACTTTTCTGACATATTATGGCACGATGCGCTCTCCCTGCACATCTTCGAGATGCATCTGCTGCCTGCTGTCTATTAAACCTGAATAGAACAAAATGTCACAGTAGTTAGCCCTTTTTCCACATGCGACTACTTTGGGTTGAGAAGTGAAGGGAATTATGTTCAAAGTTCCATTAGATTGATACCTTCAGCAGAGAGCAGAATTGCGTTTTAAAAAATGTAGCACTGAATGTATTCGAACTCGCGACATCTTATCTATGCTACAAGCTGACACGTAGCTACAGCAGCTCCAGAGCTCGGTAACTATTCCTCCAGAACTTTTGGATTCCACAGCACTGTGAGATTATGCATATGGCCAGGTCTTGACTTCTGAGAGACAAACAGTTACAGCTTTTCTTTTGGACTGAACGACGTTTTCTAGTAACAGATAGCGCAATAGAATAGCTCAAGTGGAAAGGAACACTTCCTATTTAAACTTCTGCATCCTACACTGTTGGCAGTTGTGTGTAGGTGGCAGTTACGTGATTTTATTTCTGTGATTACAAAATAGTCGAATGTATGCACTGGGTAGCCGAGGCAGCTAGTTCATGGTGATTCGGTCAACCAAGTAAATGAATTTACTGAACATGCTGCAAATTACTACAGGGAGCCTGTGTGTCAGAATTCTCATCCAGTGTGGCGCAACTGCGTTACGATAGAAAAATGACTCGCAGAGAAGAGAATTTCGTGGTCTGTTGGACGGATGGTAGGTTGTTATACCTATGGTCTGGGTTCGATTCCCACTTCCGTCAATGATTTTAGATAGGGAGAGACAGATTCCATTCTCTCCTGGCTACACCAAGTGAGGAGATATAATTGCTGCGTGGTCTGAAAATTCACATTAAAGATGATATTCTTTCTTTACCAAGTAGGCGGTAGGTTGAACCACAATAAAGTCTGGGGTGACTCTATCACCAGTAACCTTTCTTATACTAGTTATTTATTTCAAGTGACGACACAAACGCTATGTATGGTCACAGGACACTTATTCCATCTTTTATTTGAGCTTCTGTATGTCGATAAAATTGGTTCTAAACTGGGAATGCAACTCAGACCGCCCTTAACGCGGAATTTGATCCCTTCGTGGCATACAGCTTGGCTACAATTTGTTGTTTGTTCAAAACTGCAGATTCCTCAACACCTTCACATATTACGCATGAATGGGATCGAATCCTGGCCCGGCACTAAAGATTCAATTATGTATTATCAAGCTCTATCATGAGAACACCTATCTGCTGGTGGATAATAATTTTGATTTTTAATGTATTTTCATTCGTTGTCAACACTAACGATATCTGACGTTTTTAACTCCCAGTGAGACACAGAACTATTTGCGAGATGACTGTAAGTTCAAGATGCTATTCTGAGCAGCTGGTGGAGAAAAATTCGGTAGCTGACATCTCTTTTTGTGTAGTCAACAGCGATATGTGTGGGGCTCTATTCCCAGTGAGCGCTGAACTCTTCGTCATATTAGTTCAGTTCGTCGTGTCATTTAATGTTCATACATATTCTCAACTAGCTGCTCGTGAATAACTTTAATTTTTAATGTCATTTTGTGTTAAATAGTTCAAATGGTTCAAATGGCTCTGAGCACTATGGGACTTAACTTCTAAGGTCATCAGTCCCCTAGAACTTAGAACTACTTAAACCTAACTAACTAAGGACATCACTCACATCCATGCCCGAGGCAGGATTCGAACCTGCGACCGTAGCGGTCACGCGGTTCCAGACTGAAGCGCTTAGAACCGCACGGCCACACCGGCTGGCCCCCACCATCTGGTATCAACGCATTACCCTATCATCCATTATATACAATCATTTTCATAGTACACTTGATATTATAGATGAGTAGGACACAAGACAGGACATAGATAATGTCCGTTTGACGTCAACAGTGTGTAACATTTTGCTTTTTTTGAATAGGACAATGTTCCTCTCCAATAATTTTTAGATTAGTTACAATAAGCTTACGCTGCAAGAGAATTCGCTTGTGTTTTTCAATATGTGGTCTGTTATCGTTTGAAGGCCTTCCATAACATCGGCAACGTCGTGCAACTCCACCGAGGGCTGTCTGGAGTAGGGTGGAGATAGCAATGTGAAAGTTGCGAGCTGTCGAAGACGATCTTCATATTCCTAATGCGATTAGGACATCGTATACTCTTGACGACGTTTAGCACCTGTGCAGTCAGTCACCCAATTTCAGAATTCATTTTGAGTAATCCTGCTAAATTCCCTAAATATTGTCTTTTTATATTGATGAGTAATATGGATAGTCGTCACGTTCATGTGCCGTCTACAACGCAAATTTAATGTTACTATCCTAGGAACTAAGCTGCAATACGTTTTGTATTTCATAATCGGAACTATCTGCATTAACCGTCATCAGAGCAATGTCAGGGAACAGAATGCAGCAGTGCCTTGCTACCTACTTGAGGACCTGCTTGAGTCGTGTTCTAAGGAAAGGGTAGTTGCTGGTTCACATTATATTACACTAGCGAGAAGTACCGACTTTTCCTTTTCTCTGCAAACATCCAGAACTAAATTCAGTAACTAAATGCTAAGAATATATTTGCATTGTGCCAACTCAAAGATCAATAGATATGGATATAGATATAGATACAGATTTTTATATTTAAAGCCATTCTCGTTCTGCGTTGGAATAAACATCATTCATTATTTGCTTGTTCTTGTTACGATTGTTATTGTCATTCTCTCACTCGCAAGAGTTTTCGCATTCCTATTTGGTGTCGATGCACCTGAAGAGTGGCTATGAAAGAAGGGAATACTGAATGTTACGTCATGCAGAATACACTCATTTACTTCGGCTCCTCGTGATCTACGCTACAGGAGAAGTGAGATACATAAAGTTGACAGTGTGAGGACAGACCTGGTAGCACAACTGTGCAACTACACAGTGTTACCAGATAAAATGGTGCTGCGGAATCGACAGTGTAGTACGGACTTTGCCACAGTAGCAGACAGCTGGTAATTTAGGACCATGACCGTGGATTACACTTTGGTCAGTGCTGGTTAGAGTGCTGCAACTGTAAATGGAAGGCTTTGTTTGATAGTCTTATGCTGATGCTGTCTGAATAAATTATGCCATTGGATACAAAGCGGTTTAGTTTTGAGACCTAACCCACGAGGGGGGAAGGCACAGTGGTCTGCTTCAGGAATTCCAAGCAATAAAACACAAAAAACAACCCAGGAAGGGAGACATGCATTTGGAATCTGTTCATCGTTACGGGGTCAAACAAGAGGGTAACACTACTGAAACAATGATCGGGCTACTTAGTATATAATAGAGCATACAGATTTCAAGGAGGAAACGTATGAAGACGCAGACTTCCTCGTTATCAATATGTGCGGCATATCTTTCGTGTTAACGAAAATAAATTCCCGCTTTACCTCTTCTTACGTGTCAAATGAAATGAATGCCATGAGGAATAGAATATTTGTTGACTGCGTCTCTTCTTGCTTCCATCCTTACCAACATATTTCTTCATTCTCGTGGTAATCATGACATTCTATGTGTATGCTGCAAAAGATTGCAAGTGGACAAATTCGACATCGAGGTGCAAAGCGTTATATTCAATTCGAATAAGCTTCCGGTGTATTTTTACTTCCTTTGTATTTTTAGATGATTATGAACGTTACGGAAAATTATCTCACATGCTTTATGTTGAATGAGAAACATTGAATGATCCGTTTTGCTTTCCCTACGTTGAAATGATATAATGTCGGCGTCAACAGCCTTCTTCCACACCGGAAGCTGAAACTTGTATCATTCTGGATTAATGATAATTGAATGTCTCATATGTATACATAGCCCAGAAGGCGACGTCAGAAACCATCAGGGGAGAACGCCGCATAAAAACCAAACGTGCGCGCGCGTCTCCACTCTGAAGAACCGTATCGGAGAATCACGGCAAGCATTTCGCTGAAGAGCTGCCTCGTCAGAGAGCCTAGAAATGGCAGCGTCGTAGCAAGTATTTGTCAACACTCTGATAGTGCATTTACTCCCGGGTGTAGGTCGGCGTTACCTCGCTAAATTCACTTGACATTCGTTTTCCACATCGAAGACTCGTACGATATAATCCACTGCAAGATGACACAATTAGAAAGTATATTTAATTTCTGGACTCCAAGAATGGCGTTCTTCACATAAGTAACACCTGTTTGTGTGTGCATTCGGGAGGACGACGGTGCAATCCCGCGCCCGGCCATCCTGATTTAGGTTTTCAATGATTTCCCTAAATCGCTTCAGGCAAATGCCGGGATGGTTCCTTAGGAAGGGCACGGCCGATTTCCTTCCCCATCCTTCCCTAATCCGAGCTTGTGCTCCGTCTCTAATGACATCGTTGTCGACGGGACGTTAAAACAGTAATCTCCACCTCCTCTGTTCGTGTGTTTAAGGTTGCGTTTTGAGGCTCAGGCAACATCGCAGTGACTATATTCCGCCTCTGGCCGCCAGTATGTCGTTAGCTCAGAGGTTCCCTTGTGCGTTGCAGTGCTTGTACTATAAGACATAGCAGTTCGAATCACGGTAGAAGCCGCTGAGTACAACCTTTTATTTTCCATTTTAATTAATGGAGTTGCAAACTGCTGGTAAAAATTTCTTATGCGAAATCTGAAGAATGCCTTTAAACATCAATCTTCGTCCGATTTCGACTTAGTAAATTAAGTTAATATCATGGATTTCTGCTTTGCGAATTCCAAGGTGCTTCACTGTAAAATAGACCCTGAAAAGATTCAAACCGACTGTCAACGATATAAATTTGAGCTTTGTTCGTCATATAGGTCTAACATGTCAGAAGGTTGTTTATGAAGTGCACATGTTCATTAATGTAGTTCCCTTCTTCTAAATTTTTGCAATAGCATTTAACTGTAGACGTTTTCTAACACCGGGCGTTAGCAATTCCTTTCCGTTCTCTGAAACCTTCAAAACGACAAATTTTTCTGGTTTAAATCTGATGACCTTAACTATCACTTCCGATCAACAATAAATACTTCATGAACCCATACATGGAACTCCAAATGTGCAGTGTTCCTGCACTGCTACAGAGCATGCATTGCAAGGTATTCACACAGTTTATCGCATAGACTTACCATAAGGAATGAAATAAGAACTGTAATACACTTTACACCACAGACGCTCACTCTGGCTTGACGAAAACATCCAAACATTGACCAAAAGTTGCACAAATAATTGAGTTTGAAAGGAAAAGAAACGAGGTATGAAGCATTTATAAATTCATCGAATGTAGTGAGGTGGTTTAATTTCGTCCCAGTCTATAAAATTAATTTCGGGCCATACTCAGCTCTTGCCGATTAATGTAATATAATACCCGCCTACTAATCAGGGCGTCTGTCTCCGTTGCTTTTGAGCGTGAATGGAAATTGTAGAAATTTTCTGTGGAGCAACATTTAATAATAAAGCGTTTTAAATCATCAAAAGCGATGAGCGGTAGCAGGCGCTTTCGATAAAGAACGGGGGAGTGCAGCGCCGCTGCTGTCGCCACGGCTGCTGCCAGTAGCCAGAAAATGGATCCCGGAGCTTTGCCGCATACGGCGTCCAGAGGAGGACAGTCTGCAGGAAATCTGCCGCAAAATCGTTACTGGATAAAATTTTGATATCGGTGTGTCACAAAGCGAAATAGATTGAATCTGCGCTACCATTACATTCACGTCTTCAGCATTCAGACAGAAGAGGCTATAAAACTATTTTATACCAGCTGCTCTCGATCCACTGACATTATGAACAGAAACAACGCACGCTACCGCTAGACCATAGGCGTAATCAGACTAGAGTTTCTCTATCATGGGACAAGTTTTCCTCCAGGAAGTGCCGCAGTCTACAGTGTTGCCAGATTGTGCAGATAACCGGACTTAGAGAATTAGCGAGTTGGCCAGTTTTTTTGTCCCATGTCGCGATCGGCGCGGACTTAGCCTCTGAAGCGGCCGGCCGCCGGTCAAGTTTTATGTCAAAGAGTGTACATTAATTAAGTGAACAATACTGTACGTGTCAATATTAATCGTTATTTGAGCTTGCTATTTGTATTCTAACCAATAACTCACATATGTCACTTCCATCTTGCTCCGCCGGCCAGAGTGGCCGTGCGGTTCTAGGCGCTACAGTCTGGAACCGAGCGACCGCTACGGTCGCAGGTTCGAATCCTGCCTCGATCATGGATGTGTGTGATGTCCTTAGGTTAGTTAGGTTTAATTAGTTCTACGTTCTAGGCGACTGATGACCTCAGAAGTTAAGTCGCATAGTGCTCAGAGCCATTTGAACTGTTTGAACCATCTTGCTCCGTTGTAATACGCCGCATGGTGTTTCCAAACTTATGGAGGGCAGTGTATATTTAATGAGATGACCACATATGGTCGATATCAATATGTAGATGCTTTACTTCGTTGGATGTAACGAAAAAAAAAAAACTAGAAGAGAGAGAGAGAGATTTGTTGTCAAGGAAGACTCTGACACCATTACACTGTCATATTGCTAGTGTAGTAATCATAGGAGTACAATAAAAGAGATTACGTTATGTGCAGGGGGATATTTACAGACTGTCATTCGGTATCGTTGAATTGTAGGTGTTATGCTTCCGAATTTCTTTGTGCAGTCGCTGTATATTCTGCATGGTTGTGAATTTCTCCTGTAAGTTAGTGAGCTACTTTCCTCGTTGTGATAGCTCTCTACCTGTCAGTCTTGTAAGTAAAAGATCGTGAAGGAGTTTCACGAGAATTAGCAGGAGTCTGTGACTTGGATTGGTGTGTCTGTGCTTCCTTCTCCAGCAAACACTGACCATCGTGTAAGAACGTATGTACCTTAAATAAAAGACGAGAAGTCTTTTTAATTGTAATTACACCTTGTATTTCTACATAAATATGTGATAACGACGATGTGGTGAGACGGTTTTGTTACTGGCAAGCTATGGTAGCCTGTGCGAAACTTCACCCAGCTTGTCTAAGTGTGGACTTAACGATAATTTTTCCGGACGCTGTACACCTGTAAACGATAGTCAGACATGTTTTGCTGTTTTAATGTAAAGTTACTGGGTCTTATATTCCGACATATCACCAGGCGTTTGTGGGAAGTGATCAGACTATTGTTCGTGTAAAAAATTACGCATATCTGTCCGCAATGGGAGGACAGATTTCATGTGGGGGATTGTGATTTCAGAGCATTGACGAGTATATTCGACCATAAATAGTGATAGATTCATTTCGTAAACACCTACACAATACCCCAATGGAAGGGTTAACTATATGTGTACACATAGGACGGGAAATACAGCTGTAACACACTGGACACACAGGACGTGCTCTCATCGGCTTCCCTAGTAAAACCTCACATGTTCTTTGTCGCGTTATTGACTGTGATGTTTGTTACAGAGCACAAACCCATATCAGTGGTGTCTTTCCAATCCTTTCATCCAAGGGAGTGCTGTTGGTTACCACATAGTGCCGGATGCCTGTGCCTTACGACCATTGTTTGAGAGGGTCTTGGCGGGATGCAGTAACTTCCGGAAGTGCTGATTGAAAATACCCGAACTTTAATCTCGAATCTGTTGGTTGGAAGATTTAAATGTCAAATAATTTCCTAGAAATTAGGAAAATCGAGATACCTAGCCGGCTTGAGTGTGGACGTATAAATTTTTTTTCGGATGCTCCACATATATAAAAGATTTTTGGAAACATGTACGTGTTAGAGTGTACCTCTCTTACGACTGGACATGGTCATTTTCTTTGCACATGTCCAGTCGTAAGAGAGGTACAGATTTGACATGGAAAACAGCGATTTCAACCCATCGATAGCAGTAACGGGGTTGGAAGATTTTAAGTGGAAAATTATGTCCAGTCATAAGTAATGCCTCCTATTTCATGACGCAACCATTTGCAGGAAAGTAATATGCACATTTTCCATGGATAGCCAGGATGTGATTCTTTTGGATGTCCTGGAGTCTGGCGAAACTGTCAATTCAGCACGCTACAGGACGACACTGACTAAACTGAAATCCTGAATTCCCAGGATAAGCCCAGAGAAGAAGACTAAGTTTCACCTGCAACATGATAACGCCAGTTTTGCAACTAACCTCTACCTGTGACATAACGCCAGGCTCCACAACCAGTTTTGCGAACTGCAACTGACTGCTAAAATAGTCTGGACTGTCTTAACACAGCCGGCCGCTGTGACAGAGCGGTTCTAGGCGCTTCAGTCTGGGACCGCGCGACCGCTACGGTCGCAGGTTCGAATCCTACCTCAGTCATGGATGTGTGTAATGTCCTCAGGTTAGTTAAGGTTAAGTAGTTCTAAGTTTTCGGGGACTGATGTCCTCAGATGTTAAGTCCCGTAGTGCTCAGAACCATTTGGAAGTCCCGATTTAGCGCCTTCAGACTTCCAACTTTTTCAGCCTCTGGAAGACGCACTACATGGCGAACATTTTCAAGGCTCAGGTGCAGTTGTCAAAATTGGAAGGAGATGGTTAGCCTCAGCTGGTTCCGATTTTTACAAGAGTGGCATGCAAGCACTAGTTCATCATTGGCAAAAGCGCATAACGTTTGGTGGCGACTATGTGGAAAACCGACAGCGAGTAGCCAAAATATTGCTGTATTCGGTTATGCTGTTGTAATTTATGTACCTCCTGCAGTTTCCATGAATAATAACAAGAGACATTACTTTCTGAAGGACCCTCGTAGATTTAAGTGGACACTGGATATTTTCAGAGACACAGTCACCACGGGGAGATATTTCCGATACTTCACTCATTGTCGAATGTCACCAGACTGGGGCTGCAATCGTAATACTTAACTGTAATGTCAGTGATAAATATGTGGCTGGTTTCCTAGGACGACTCGGCCTGACTTTTAGGTGCATGAAGGAAGTAGCTGTTGACTGGAACGAATGCACATTTCCGGCATAAGGCGCAACCTGCCACTGAGCCTCCTGAACCGGTCAGGGGGTTACAATTGTGTCGGCCTTTGGGTGGGTGAATGCCGAACTAGTACTCAGTATGTGATGGGCAGCATTTGTGATTACGTGCGTTGTGAGTATTCGCCTATCTTAGGTGGGTATTTGAGAAGGTTAAGTATCGATCACTGACAAGAGTTGGCGCTGGACATATTGAGAACATCTAAATTCCTACCATTCCAGTCATCCTGCACATGCTCCATGAACAGTCTGTCCTCTCTAGCAGGCTGAATCTGGTTTCAGACCTGACACAATTGTTGAGATTCGCGTCCACGGTTTCTACTAGAATTGCACGACTTTCTGGCCTGGGGCACTGCATTTGAGTACCGGGATATGAGGATGCGGGGTGTATGAGTGCGTCAGCGATCTCTGAAATCTAACTGAGATGGCTAGTGCTAAAGAGTGGAACAAGGTTTAACTGTGTGGTGTTTACTGCTTCTCAATACAGTCCAGTGGATACTCTCTTGCATCAGAAATGTGGGAATGGTATTCGTTGTTGTTACTATCGTATCCTGTGGTAGACGCTTCCTCCTCCTTCTTCTCATTATACGTCCTGGTGTAGCTGAAAAAACCAACTTAGTGTAACATCAGATTCCCGATTGATCAGTTTATCTTTTCTGATAGTGGTACAGCGACCACAAACTCCAGTAAAACCCCTGCCCTAATCTCCCTCATATTGTTCAAAGACATAGCGCAATTGCGCTGAAATTTTAAATTCTCAGCAACCTACAACATAATGGACTTCCTGCCAAAAGACTTAACTGTGTCAGTATCCACCAATTGTAGGTAGGGAAAAAATCTGGAGAAGGGAAGTGTAGGTTTTGGAAAGTGGCAATTGTGAAATCGAATCTTTTAATCTTTCCACCTGCGACCTAACATCCCAAAGATATTCGGGCTCACATCTGGTTCCTCTTCATCGAAATGTCTTGGCTCAAACTCGTCTAGGGGTTGAACCGCACGTGTCGCAGTACATGCCCTATATTAGACATTTGTGACCCTTCGGTTAAATTGCCTGGCTGATGGCAAGTTTGCGAAATACAAAGTTGACATAACACATTATAACAGTAATAATAATAATAGGAACTAAATTAACGAACCATAAATAATTTAGGCCACACAGTTTAGATTTGGTTAGGATAATGTTTTTTCAGAAAGCAAACTAATAGCAAAAATGGTCGTATTTAGAGTTACTATTACACTCGAGCGCATATCCATTTGACAAAGTTCGATCATTCACAATCTCATCGTGAATCACAAGTCCAATACTCCACCTCGTTAACTACGCGAAAAGTTAGTTCACACCAGGCGCGCGGCTGCTCACCGCTCAGAGACTAAGTCCCGCGATATCACACAACGCGAAATTTTCTAAGTCGTTTCACTTCCTAGCTGCCTAAAGACCGTCGTTCAACTTTCACGTCTCAATCCGAACTGTACCAGCTGGTGACTCCAGCTGAACTATCCTCTTTGGTTCCTAGACCAGAACTGCCCTCTGCCCGTCTCCGACCGCGTTTCCCGCGCGCCGAACATCTTCGCTCAACTGACTAGCGCAGTTCCCTTTCCTGAAGCCGTCCATCTGATTGGCTACAGCTTATTCTATATTACTTTACATTTTATCGTATTTAAATAATCAAAGCTTGACCACTTTCACGTTCTAAGTAAAGTAACAATAACATCCATTACATAATAAAAGTCAAATCCTTATACAAAAAAACCAATACAATTTCCCTAGTAACTCTGAATGGCTGTGCCAGTAGCCTTGCACCAGTGTGCTTTCCGATAAATAAAAAATGAACAAAAGTAACTATTATGTAGTATATTTTACAACAAATATCCTATTACCTAAAGATTCAATAAGGTGTCATGCTGATATCGTTCAATGTGTTTTGTGTGGAGGAAATGATGACCTGTTGCTTAACTGAAAATACTGATAATTTAAATTAACTATATCTTTTAATCAAATGAAGTTACAAAGTTGATATTAACAACATTTGTCATTTTAATGATGCGCTTCTATATGAAATGTCAATCATTAATATCGACTAAAGCGTTCAGATTTTAGCATTCAGGTCTTTGTTAGGAAACTTGCGAATTTCACTTTAACAGTAAATCCTAAACTATTATAGATATGATTAATATTCAAGTTTTATTGGGATCACCATGAAATTTTATGAAGGATGGTAGATTAAAATTACTGTGGCTTCGTTACCTGCCTTACTACAGAATTAAATAATTTACATAAATATTTCCCTTTGTAGTCGATGTTATGTCCGCCATATTTAACACTGCTACGTCTCCTTGGCCACAAAAGCCGCCTACTGGGTTTCCCTGTGACGTAGGTTCTCGACTGTCTCAATCGCATACTGCAGCCCTTAGGCCTCAATAGACAATAGACGCCTATGAATTACCCCATCTCGTAGTGAATCTGCGCACTTTGTGGCACGTGGTGCTGGACGACAGGGTTCGTCTCACAATTCCTGTAGGCTGACTATTTCGGCAGTATATTTAAATGAAAGCGCAATGCTCGTTACCTCACACACCACATATACTACTTCTAGTATCCACCAATAGAATACAAGGAAAAACTGTCCTACACAGAGGGCACTAAGTTAATTAATTTTTCAAGCCATTTGATAGTGTAGGAGCCGTGTTTCCAAGACAACCACAGCCAGCACTTTTGGAAGTCCCTGGTATCCGCTACATTGTTCAGGGCAAAGGGAGGAGGGAACAACAAACACTACCTAGTGGTTGTGGAATGCCTTTGTTCCATCTGCTACAGGTTTCTATAGCACCATAAGTGTGAGAATAAAGGGATATATCGACTACGGGCACCAGTCTGCGTGAGAAGTGGGAATGGTGGGTGGAAGAACCTAGTCTGTGTGTGTTTGCTCACATTGGTTCAAACAAAAGAAGGAAGAGACAGACAGCTGCAGGACATAAATCTGGTATCAAAGGGACACCAGCAACTGATGCTTTTGTTTGGGGTGATTAGCACAGTCCAGCAACTGTTCGGGTGGCCCGAGCCTGGCACACGGATCCTGCAGGAATGTCCCAACAACAGTTTCAACAAGCATGCTTCATGGTCCTCCTGGCGATGCAGCTACTTCAACGGACACATGGCACTGCAGGTCTTATGCTGCAGCTGAAATGCAAGTGGTTTTTGGCAGAAGAAAGTCCCCACAATGTAATTACATATGGTGAGTGTTTTACGTTAACAATATTCCTTGTGAAATCGGAAAAATAGTGCAGATTGTTTAAATATTCCACACACAGCCTTATATCATGTAAACTGTTTCAGGAAGCAATATTTCACACTCTGTGATCAATTTGGTGATACATTTCTATCAGTCAAAAATGTTTCAATATTTACAGGAGGTTGTAGGAACTAAGGGAATGTGGGATCAAATCCCAGTGGAATCAGTATGGATTTTGGCCTATATGCGCTAGAAGAACCCATGATGTCATAAGAGTTGACGAGATATTTTCCCATCAATTTCTCGTCAATTTCATTAAATATTCAATTAATTTGAGATCAAAAGTATTGCATGGTTTCTCGATGGGAGGAAGACTGGGGATATCTCAGAGAGGAAGGGAGTTTCTTGGAAGCCCACTTAACAGAACAATAAGTTAAGAAGGATTATAAATTTGGTAACCATACAGAATGAGGCGATGCCCCCATTCCATCTTGAGGAATCTGGAAACAGTGCTGTGTGGGGTGATGCCACCAATCGATCTTTAATAAATTTCGCAACAATGGAGAGTAGTGTGTTGCGATCATTCCATGTAGAATAAATCTGACAACAATGCAGATTAGGGTGACGCCCAGTTTGCCTTACTACTACCGTGACTGCGTAAGGCTCGAGTATTTGATTTTTAAAATTCTGATGTTGTGTTGTGTTTGCACACGTGGATTCCATCACCTGCCTAAACAGTCTACTGACATTTGCTTTTCACTAGTCAAGCATATATCACCCAACAACTTTATCTCTGCACTTTGTTGCACTACATATACAGCCAATACTTAGTAGAAATCACGAGCAGAAACAGCAGCAGGAACTAATTAGCTAATGAAAACGCCAAGGGTGGCTACAAGTCAGAATAAACAAAGTCATCTTATTTGTTGAAAGCTCAATTTGTTTCTGAGACTAATTATTTCTATATAAAAAGTTAGGTCATGAACTTTTCATGTATAGTGAAAACTAACGTCAATGATGCAAGGTAACTGACACACAAGATCCCATAAATGTTATGTACCACTATAAATAAACCTATCTGTCAGATACGAGTGTCGAGGAATAAATCTTGGTCTATTGCCTCTTACGACTACCCTTAATGAAGTGGTTTTTGAGTTCTGTATCGTCGTCTAATCAGTTCGCACAAATTACGTGTGTGCCAGCCAATCAAGCATCGGTATCTCCTTCCACGGAATTTCAGATTTTATTAAATGGTACAAATGGCTCTGAGCACTATGCGACTTGACTTCTAAGGTCATCAGTCGCCTAGAACTTAGAACTAATTAAACCTAACTAACCTAAGGACATCACACACATCCATGCCCGAGGCAGGATTCGAACCCGCGACCGTTGCGGTCGCTCGGCTCCAGACTGTAGCGCGCATAACCGCACGGCCACTCCAGCCGGCTAGATTTTATTCCTATTTTATATTAACTGCTGCTTTGAAAAGGTGATTAATGTTTCTGGATAACTTGGTTCTAGGTAGATTCTGTTTGCTCATATGTCTTGAAATGTAGAAGCAACTTTTATTTTGAATAGACCACATATAATTGAAATTGTGGTTCGTTGCCCTGTGTTTTTTTTAATTTTACTTATTTTATTTTATTTTTTTTTATTTTAAGTGTGCAAGGCCACCCAGACTGTAGGTCACCCTCCCAAATGCGCTCATCGGCTTAGCCGGGCGTCACCCCTTCGGTGACATCTGTTGGGTTACGTTCCACCTACCCATTCACAAAGAGCTATTACGACTCTTGAAATCCTCGGTCAGCCTATCTGTTCGTCTTCCAAACGATGCATCTTCACTTCATATTTAAGGGTAACAATTATATCTGACAAAACTTCTTGTGTTCTTAGATATGTGTTCCGTTCCATTACAACACATAAACAAAGACTGATATAGAGAGAGGGAGGGAGAGCAGACGTGAGGGAGAGGTATCAGCTACGCCAAGAAAGACAGAGATGGCAGAGGCCGCAGCAGAGACAAAGACAGAGAAACAGAGAAACAGATCTATATACTATATAAGCGTCTCAATTAAATCCTCAAGAGCTCCTGTCATTGCTGAGACGTCTGGCAATATGGAATTTTCTTGCTCGACTATTCTTCCATTTCCGAAAAAAAAAAATGGTCAAATGGCTCTGAGCACTATGGGACTTAACTTCTGATGTCATCAGTCCCCTAGAACGTAGAACTACTTAAACCTAACTATCTTAAGGACATCACACACATCCATGCACGAGGCAGGATTCGAACGTGCGACCGTAGCGGTCGCGCGGCTCCAGACCGTAGCGCCTAGAAGCGCTCGGTCACTCTGGCCGGCTTGCTTTTCCGATTTTCATGTTATAACACTGAAAACTAATGGAAGCTGTAGCAATGATCTACACATTGTTCATTTTACAATTATAAATATATTCTCAAAAGTTTTCACTAATGTATTTTACTGAAATGCGTCAGAACCTTTTCTCAAAACCAGTTGTGCTCTAGTGACTGAGTCGTTGATGCGATAGCAGCTGCCGGTGGCAATTATATTGCCCAGTTTGTCGACAACGTTTACTTTACTGTTTTCCTTTCGATCTTCGGAGGAAAGGTAAATAGTATAGGTGTATTTCTATGTGATGGGTAGTGTTTATTAATTTTTTCTCCGAAGTTTTTACGTAATTTATGAGCAGTCTCCACCTTTGTGCTGTGCAGTAGTTTCCCGTGGGTTTCTCACATAAAGCAGCAGCCACCTTTGATTTTTTTATACTTCATACTGCGGCGTCTAAAAGAACTGAGAGCTTGATTTTTCCTTTTCTTTATATTTTGTATGTATCGTAATTTTAGAAGTCTAGATTTACATCATCTTCAGTGAAATCCGGTATTTTCATCTGATATTAAGGTTGTAGTTTCTCCGATAGTCTCAGACTACTTTGTTTACTACATTTTATTGGAATTTTTATAGTTTTAGGTATTAGTAATTGGACAGCGACTATCATGCAAGTGTGCGGGCACAAGCTGATTCCACTACTGACCCGGAACTGTCAGAAACAGACCTGACCACGGTTAACGGAGCTGTGACTGTGGCTCTAAGCTGTAGCGCCGTTGGAGCACAGATAGCAACTGCTAGGAATCAGCTTGTGTCCGCACACTTGCATGATAGTCGCTGTCCAATTACTAATACCTAAAACTATATATAATTACAATAAAAATGTAGTAAACAAAGTAGTCTGAGACTATCGGAGAAACTACAACCTTAATATCAGATGAAAATACCGGACTTCGCTGAAGAGGATGTAAATCTAGACTTCTAAAATTACGATACATACAAAATATAAAAAAACCTCTATAAATCCTGTGGAGAAGCACAATCCTGCTATAAATGTTCCTAAAAAAGGATACATTAGGTGATGCTGTGTTACAGAGTTAGTGATACAGACGATAAAAAGACAAAGCACCTAAGAAAAAGACTGATGCTGAGCAGGATAAGAAAAATTATCACTGCAAAATCTGCAAGTTTGAAAGTAAACGTGAGTCAGTGTTTCTCTTCCATTTGTAGAGACATCAAAGTAGTTATATGTGTGATTTCTGTAATGCATTACTGACCAAACGATTTAAAATTCTGGATAGCAAGAATGCAGAAACAAGCAACGGAGAAATTTCTAACAAAAGTAAGATCATTCCACATACTGAAGCACCTAAAGTTCAAGTTATAAAAGAAGTGAAGGATTATGTGGAAACATTGATTGAAGAATTACAACCACAGGCATTGTTACCACAGTGAAACCAGTAACCCCAGAAAAATTTAAATCCTCTTCAAAAATATAGATGGAGAATGTACATAATAAAGAAACTGTTGTGGCTAGTACCGTAAATGAAACTAAAGACACAAGTGTTATTTATGAACAGCAGAGTGGGACTAGCGTTGAGCAAGGGACACTTAATATCCTTCTGACGTTCCCAAATGAAAGAAGACAAATTATATCAATTCATAATGATGTCTCAATAGAAAATAATTTCAGTACTGATGTAGTGGCAAGGCTGCAGAGAGCTATCTTTGGAAAATTTAACGACAAGCCGATGGATGCAGAAGACAAAACTGAGAGCTATCGTTGGAAAATTTAACGACAAGCCAACGGATTTAGAAGACAAAACTGATATGCCTGAGGAAAAGAATGTAGGAAGTTTGAATACAGCTTTTGCGAAAACATTATCTGATGTTCCATTGCTGGAAAATAGTTCAGTAATGGTTGGTAGTAACAATGAAAGTCGTAAACAAGAACAGAACGAAGCAGGTCTAAAGGAATTGACTACAGAGACTCCAGATTCCGAAATATGTGCAGAGGAGATGGATGTTGAGCCTGAGACTAGTTCCTGTAATGAAGACACAGAAGAAAAATATCAAAAACAGTTAGCTTTACTGGATGAAATGTGTTTGATGACGGTCCCCAAAAGGATTTGGCCATCTGCACTCAAGCAGAGTGCTGAAAGCGTTGTGAAAGGAAGTGACGATACAGTAGAGGATAGTATAGATAGACATTGCGTTGACCTGTGTAACACAGAAAGCACTGCAGAGCCAAGTCATGAACATGCGGATCAAAACAGTCAGGAATGTGAATTACAAGTCTTGAAGGAGCAGACTCAGTGGCTGCCAGAACCTCTTAATCCTGTAGAAACAACTTCAACCACTACAGCAAATGTTACCATGCTAATGGGAAGTGATGCACAACTGCGGCCTCTTCAAACAACTGAAAATGAAAATATGAGGGTTATTCGTAAGTAAGGAACGATCGGGCACGAAATGTAAAATACAGTGAAAATCTGATGAAGCTTTGCACAGATGCATTGGGCACTGTGTCTAGTAAACCCGTTGATCAAACCACGTCGCTCTTTTCAGCTCTGAGCTCACAGTGAGAATGTAAAGATGGCTAGAGATTAGCGTCTCCCTCCAAGTATGAGGGCCTGGCGAAAGTTTTCGCTTGAACCTATGCAATACACATAACATAACTGTCATTTGCTTCGTTTTACACGACAATTCTCGGCCGCACTATGCAGGGGCAATGAAGATTCTCCTGCAGAGTTTTCGATGGGAAGTGTTTGATCACCCACAATACAACCCGTAATTGGCTACCCCTCAGGTTCGTCTCTGCTCAAATGAACCGCTGGCTATGAGGACAATATTTTGACACAGACAAAGAGCTGCAGTCCAGAGTAGAAAATTGTCGAAAAGCATTGGCGGCTGTCTTCCATAATGACGGAATTGAAAAGTTGGTACAGCTCTACGACAGATGTGTAAGTCTGAGCCGAGACTGTGAAGAGAAGTAGCTGGAAGATATAGCTAACCGTTGCAAATAAAACAGTTTTGATTTTCACTGTGGTTTCCATTTCGCGACCTATCGTTCCTTACTTTCCGAATAGCCCTCGTAAGTGGTTGAAATCAAATGTCACACTTGTAAATGAGAACCGCCATTCGCCCCATCAAGCAGACAATACATGCACTACCACCAATGGTATTAGTGAAATGACAGTGTGGAGAAATACTGCGAGTCACTCTTATCCACCAGAAACACATACAGTGACAGAGACAGAAAGAAATTGGCTGCTACCAGAAAATCAGTTTTCTGAAGCAGTTTGTACCAAAGTGAAGGAAACTGAAATAGATGTTGACACTATTAGAGCCACACATGTTTGGGACCAAGGACAGAATGGTAACACACATAATGGTTTCAGAAAAGGCCATGATGTAGGTGGCAATATGAACAGTGATAGTCCTTCCAGCAACAACAACGGAGAACGTATTACCAGCAAAACTACTGTACCTGAAAGTGAAGTTACCAACTCTAATGAGTCTCTCATTGAAGAAGAAAAGGGAAAGAGGGCAGAGAATTCTCTCTGTAACAAGCTATTTGTCAAGGCTGATCAGGAAGACTTTAAGGAGAATGTAGCAAGTTTACATTCAGGTCCAGCTGTGCAAAATATTGTTAAAGATCAATCCCCTATGCAAATTGTTGATGACTAAGTGATTACACATAGTGTGGAAGCAGCGATTGTAGGCAGCACTCATCAGACTGAAACAAGTGCATAGGAACATCTAAGTACTGTGTTTGTATCTGAAAATGTACAACTTGAGACAGCTGCATCAGGACAAGCCGTTATCCCCAGTAAACAGGAATATACTGATTATAGTGCCTCAGCCGACAGTTGCGACGTGAAACAATTTGACTTCCGTACATCAGAGACAAGTCTGTGTAACTAAGGAGGGAACTCTGTTGAGACTGAAGCTGTCATGTTCAGTATTAGTATCAAGCAAGATGATGATCATTCATCGCAGGTAATAGTGTTGGATGACACAGACAGTATCAGCAGTGTAGTGTCACAGTCTGAACATCAAGTGTGTAGTGACAAAAGTGATATCATCATGACATTGGTTGAAGGACAGAGTGATGTTAATGAAAGTAATAATGAATCTAATGTTGAGGGTATAAAACGATAGAATTGCAATGTTAGAAAGTTTCCATCATTAATGTACAAATAATCATTGCGTCAAAAACTTATTTTGCAAATGAATTGTTCTCATTGTTATATTAAGATCAGTCACTAGCTATATTTTTTATATGTGTATATAATCGATAAATAATGAGAGTTGAAATTAAAAGCATAAAATTTTAACAAGAATAAAATTAATTTGTTTACTGAAAAAAAAAAAACAAAAAAATGGGAAGACCGCCAGTGATAAGCAGTAAATCCGAGTTCGGGTCTTGATCTGGCACAAATTTTCACTATCGTCATTCCATTCTACGGCTGACCATATTCGCAATTACGAATGCATTTAATGTATGATAACAATATTTATTAGTATGTAGCAAATTAGCAGCAGTTTTGCTCTAAATTTTACGTTCATTTTGAAGTATTCTTCGTGATCTGTGTCAGATGTGTAATCTGTGAACTTTGGCTGGCGTTAGTTTATGGCAGCATTAAGGCTTACTAGATACAAAGCATTTATTGTTCTCTTTTTGTGACGTGGAAAAAACTTCTGATTTGATCTATTCGGCACCCATACAAACGGGCTCCTTCCACGAAATCGTGGGACTCATATCCCTGCACACAACAGAACGACCGTGCCTGAATATGGCATTCCGAACTTATTGCTTCACCCCGTCTCGCAGCCTTCTGTATTCTTCCTAGCTTTCAGGCGGCGCATATGATATAAAATATCTGTGAAAGCATTCCTGTTCGCTTTTCGATGTAATCCAGTTGCCAGGCACGAAGCTGAACTTTTCGTCTCTAAGACTCAACGCACAGAGAAATTTTTGTCTTAGAGAGCTGTGAGCTTGTCGTTAACTTCATGAATCTCACCCTCTTTGTGGGGTATTTGATTATTTATTATGACTGGGTTTCAAAGAAGTCTGATTTTAGAGCGTTAGATGTTTAGCTCTCCTGCTAGTTAAATGGGGAAGTTTAGCGTCCCTGAGCTGTGAGGAAAGAGCACAAATATTAAGACATGTGCTGAGAAGCCAGCATCTGAGGAACATTCCCTACACATACCGGAAGTATGTACAGAAGTGAAGCTCACACAGAATTTTGCACACTGTATTTATATCAGCGGTTACCGTTCTCCCGAACTGAAGGAAGTGTCGATAATGTCACCTGCTTTGTAGATATCTCTCGTAGTGATTAAATCTACGAGGGGATGCATAAAAGAAAAGGCTCTGAATTCTGTAACTGAAATCTCTAAAGATATTTAAATAAAACAAACGTTATTAACATTCTACATTATTATTCTTCATGTCAGCATATTTATTTCTCAGGATAGACACCCTAACGAAGATCACATTTGTTCCAACGAGAGACCACTTTGTTCATGTCGTCACTGTCGAATGTCTGACTTTGTTGACGGAGTCACAGCCTCAACTGTGCCTGCACCGCTTCATCACTATCAAAGTGAAGTCGTCGAAGGTGCTTTTTAAGTCATAGAAAGTGATGAAAATCGGATGGGCGAAGTCAGAAATGTATGGAGGATGATCGATGGCAGTGAACCCAAGGCATAGGATTGTTGCCAATGTCGCAACACTCGTGTGTAGTCTGGCAATGCAGTGTTGAATGAAACGGAGGTGCACGTGCAGACGTACTCTTAGAATTCTAAACTCGAATGCAATACACTATTTCTCACTCACTGATGTACTAATGTCACACACCGCCGTGTTGCACACTACTATTCTGAGCACTGTAGCAACAGATGTAGCATATATGGAGACATGAAAGATCAAGATGCATAATGTTAATAAAGTTTGTTTTACTTAAAAATCTTCTAAAGTTTTCACATAAAAAATTTGGAGCATGAGTTTTCAGCACGCTCCCGTGTGAGTTTATCAATTTGCTGATTGTTACTTGTGTTCTGGTGACTCAAAATACTTGTTGTTGCAACAAAATTTTCTCAGGTTTGTTTTGGAGGGAATGTTGATTTTCCCTATTACAAGTAAGTCACCGTATTGTGGCTAAAGTATAAGAACCACAGTGCCGACTCATAGGATTTAAATGTGTTGTCACTTGGCGTTTCATAGATTACATCAGAAACGCACCTCTATCACCTGTCTTTCGTCATTAGGATTCAACCTGCTTAAGACATTAGGCTTGCGATCTGATAGGAATAAGCGCTGACACCATCGCCAATCTTGGCAGGTCGAGTATTACGTGAAAGGTTAAAATATGATTTCTCCTTAATGTGTGAACTAAGACAGTGGTAATACCTGTTCCCGTCATATTATCGAAGTTAAACGCTGTCGGGCTTTGCTAGCGGTTGGGTGGGTCCCAAACTGGTCTGTCGAGTGCTGTTGGCAAACAGGATACACTCAGCCCTAGTGTATCTGCATCCGATGACGCCTAAGGGCTGAGGATGACTCGGTGGCTGGTCGGTACAGCTGGGTCTTCAAGGCCTGTTTGAACGGTGCTTGTTTTTTTTGTGAACTATGATTACATATTTCATTGTACGAGTAACAGCTCCGGTGTCTATAGCCTGTCGACTTGCTGCACCGAGCGAGGTGACGCAGTAGTTATCACAGTCGACTAGCATTCGAGAGGACGACGGTTTAAACTCGCGTCCGGCCATTCTGGCTTAGTTTTTCGATGGTTTCCCTAAATAGCTTCAGGCAAATGCCGGGATGATTCCTTTGAAAAGAGCACGGCCGATTTCATTTAGCATCCTTCCCTAATCCGATGACACCAATGACATCACCGTTTGGTCCCCTCCTCCAAATCAACCGACCAGCCAACGACTTGCTGCAGGCTGCTTGATGTCTATGCCCATACCAGTCACTGAAGCACATTCCTGAAAGGTGTCAAAGACCGTATATTTCATTCCGCATGCTGAAGGAGACCTTTATGTAGAGTCTATGAAACATACAGCATCAAAGATTTATGGTTTACCAACAAATGTTACAAAAAAGTGGTAATAAAGAAGAGATATTGGAGTTCAGCAGATAGGACCGAAATACTTAAGAGTCTAAAGTATATCTCCTCAGTCTTCAGTGATATTAAGGAAATGGGAAGGTTCAAATTCCATAAATAGTGATCAGCACCGTTGGGAACGAAAAGTAAAGGAACGATAATTAGTAGAACCATGTTACACGTAAATAAAAATTAATTTAGTAATGTCGACATTAAAGTGGCAGTAGAGCTACTATAATGCTAACTAAGGTGAAACTGGTTGCAATATTTACTAATGGAAATTAAAACAGAGACAATCAAGTAGTTCCGTGAGTGACGTTATCAAGAAAAAAAGTGATGATCAATGTGCTACAGTTACAAAATAACAGAAAATTGCAGTGCAAAAGAGGAAACAATTACAAAGATGATATTAGCATCTAAGACATCATAACTACTTTTTTTAACACAACATACGAATGAAAAACATAGAAGATGCATGAATAATTAATTAATACTTATACAGTTTTTCAGAGTGTTAAGGATATGGCATGCAATTTTAGCAACTAAATGAAGCAAGGCACTCTCAGTTAACGGTTTTGCTAGCATTATTGTTGTTTCAGAGTCACCTATTAACCCTCATGAGCCATACAGCCAAGATTTTTGAAAGAATTTTACTAAATCGAATAAGTGAAAAGATAGAAAAGGAGCTGAGTGAAGAACAGCATGGGTTTAGGTAAGGAAGGAGCACGATAGACCTGATATTTTCTATCCGTCAACTGACGGAAAAAGGTTGGGAGTGTAACAAGAGGGTGATAATGGATTTTATAGACATAGAAAAGGCATATGACTCAGTTAACAGGGAAAGACTCTGGGACGAACTGAAGAAGATAGATATAGAAGATGGATACATTAATGTTATAAAGACAATGTACAGAGGCCACAATTGTAGAATTAGAACACCATTGGGGAACTCTGAATACCTCGAAATAAGACAAGAACTTAAGCAAGGAAGTATTCTATCTCCTGCGCTTTTTAATGTTGTGATGGAGGGAATGAATAGGGCAGTTAAAGATATAGTAAAAGAAAAAGAGAAAAAGATGATTTTTGCAGATGATATGGTAATATGGGGTGATAAAGAGGTAGATGTACAGTTACAGCTTGATGAGTGGAAGGAAATAATGAAAAGGTATGGATTAAAAATAAGTAAAGATAAGTGTGAAGTAATGGTATTTGGAAGGGAGAAAGGAATCAACGGAAATATTACCTTGAATGGAGAACCCCTCAAAGTGGTAGAAAGTTTCACTTATTTAGGGAGTGAAATATCTAGGGATGGAAGAATAACTAACGAAATTAATAGGTTACAGAAGGGAGGCAATTTCTACCAAACAATAAAACATCTGATTTGGAAAAATGACGTTTCAGAAAGAGCAAAACTCCTTATGTACAAGAATTATTACATCCCTATTGTCACCTATGGTGGAGAAACATGGACAATGACAGAAAGGGACAGGAGCAGACTGCAAGCAGGGGAAATGAAATTTCTCAGAGCAGTTAAGGGAAAAACAAGAATGGACAGAGTAAGGAAAGTAGAGATTAGGAAGGACCTCAAACAAAAAAGTATGAGAGAAGAAATTGAAAGAAAGAGATTAAGATGGTATGGGCATGTTAAGAGGATGCATGGGCAGAGACTCCCCAAAATTATGGAAGAACTAAAGATGGATGGGAAAAGACCTAGAGGGCGCCCAAGAACACGGTGGAAAATGGGAGTGAGAATATCTGTTGAAAGGAGAGGTGTGACCTGGCAACAAGTGGAGGAAGGAAAATGGTGAGAGGGCCGAGCCAAATGGAGAGGACTCGTCAGCACCGCAGACCTGGCAGTAGCTGGAGCGGGATTCGGATATAGATAGATTCTTGTTTTAGTTACTTTTTTCTGGCATACATGTAACTGCTTTCTTGCCAGATGAGTTTTTATTATTCTCTCTCCATTAGCTTGTACATTTTGTGTGGCGAACTTTTAACTATCATTGTTTAGAATCTTTCATTGTTCACTTTGAGGCTATCTTACTGTAATGTCTCTATATACTGATCCTTCCTTTCGCGTGAAAACCTCCGGTCTTCACCTATCCGATACCTCCTTTCCGTGTTTGTCGAACTCACTTCAGCACATAGTTTATAATGCACAGCCTATATCAGAAGATTGTGTTTTCCATGACACTTTCCTCTACGTCGGACATGCGTAGGCTGTCCATTTTCTGATATTGCTAGAGTTCGCCTGTGGTTGCGCGTGGTTTCTTTTTTATGTCTTCCGTCTTTATTTAATACGTTGAAATAGACATTTTTAAACCATATATTTTCGTTATATTATTTGTAAGAGTTTCATACTGCTGGTGTTACAATAGCCGTAACAGTACATGCATTTACATCGAGACTGCCTTATTCATGAGTCATGGCACGTACCTGAGAATGGACCGGCATGGCTACACCTGAACCAAAGCCTCAGATTGCGCCACCGGACAGGGCACAGCATCTGATACTGTGCCACCGCTGGACGTCCCTTACTTTCCGGACCGCCATTTTCTCAGTGTAGCTGTTGGTGGTGCACAGAAAATACTGTAGTAACTCCGAACAGGTCTCGGAAGGGCCAACGGCACCGACCGATCGTCGTTTCATTCTCAGGCGATAGGCGGATATGAAGTGGCATGCGGTCAGCACAACCGCACACCCGACCGTTGTTAGCTTTCGTGGCCAGAGCCGGTACATCCCAATCAAGTAGTTCCTCAATTGGCCTCATAAAAGTGAGTGCATCCCGATTACCAACAGAGCTCGGCAGATACGGACGTTGACACATCGAAGTGCTAGCCAAGACCGACAGCTCTTAACCTCGGTAATCTGACGGGAACCGATGTTACTGCAACGGCAAAGCCGTTGGCAGAAAATACTGTAACGTCACGAATAAAACTGTAACTGACTCGAGTTCCATTTGTAATGAGTAACTTCACTCGATTTACACTCCTGGAAATGGAAAAAAGAACACATTGACACCGGTGTGTCAGACCCACCATACTTGCTCCGGACACTGCGAGAGGGCTGTACAAGCAATGATCACACGCACGGCACAGCGGACACACCAGGAACCGCGGTGTTGGCCGTCGAATAGCGCTAGCTGCGCAGCATTTGTGCACCGCCGCCGTCAGTGTCAGCCAGTTTGCGGTGGCATACGGAGCTCCATCGCAGTCTTTAACACTGGTAGCATGCCGCGACAGCGTGGACGTGAACCGTATGTGCAGTTGACGGACTTTGAGCGAGGGCGTATAGTGGGCATGCGGGAGGCCGGGTGGACGTACCGCCGAATTGCTCAACACGTGGGGCGTGAGGTCTCCACAGTACATCGATGTTGTCGCCAGTGGTCGGCGGAAGGTACACGTGCCCGTCGACCTGGGACCGGACCGCAGCGACGCACGGATGCACGCCAAGACCGTAGGATCCTACGCAGTGCCGTAGGGGACCGCACCGCCACTTCCCAGCAAATTAGGGACACTGTTGCTCCTGGGGTATCGGCGAGGACCATTCGCAACCGTCTCCATGAAGCTGGGCTACGGTCCCGCACACCGTTAGGCCGTCTTCCTCTCACGCCCCAACATCGTGCAGCCCGCCTCCAGTGGTGTCGCGACAGGCGTGAATGGAGGGACGAATGGAGACGTGTCGTCTTCAGCGATGAGAGTCGCTTCTGCCTTGGTGTCAATGATGGTCGTATGCGTGTTTGGCGCTGTGCAGGTGAGCGCCACAATCAGGACTGCATACGACCGAGGCACACAGGGCCAACACCCGGCATCATGGTGTGGGGAGCGATCTCCTACACTGGTCGTACACCACTGGTGATCGTCGAGGGCACACTGAATAGTGCACGGTACATCCAAACCGTCATCGAACCCATCGTTCTACCATTCCTAGACCGGCAAGGGAACTTGCTGTTCCAACAGGACAATGCACGTCCGCATGTATCTCGTGCCACCCAACGTGCTCTAGAAGGTGTAAGTCAACTACCCTGGCCAGCAAGATCTCCGGATCTGTCCCCCATTGAGCATGTTTGGGACTGGATGAAGCGTCGTCTCACGCGGTCTGCACGTCCAGCACGAACGCTGGTCCAACTGAGGCGCCAGGTGGAAATGGCATGGCAAGCCGTTCCACAGGACTACATCCAGCATCTCTACGATCGTCTCCATGGGAGATTAGCAGCCTGCATTGCTGCGAAAGGTGGATATACACTGTACTAGTGCCGACATTGTGCATGCTCTGTTGCCTGTGTCTATGTGCCTGTGGTTCTGTCAGTGGGATCATGTGATGTATCTGACCCCAGGAATGTGTCAATAAAGTTTCCCCTTCCTGGGACAATGAATTCACGGTGTTCTTATTTCAATTTCCAGGAGTGTATATGAAATTATACGAGCAGAACTTACATACGTTCCTGTGCAACTACTATCTCAAAGCAGGAAATAGTGGTTGATCGAAAAACGTTGACACTCAGTGCGAATTATCGGCTGCATAGGTGTCACAATCGAAGCTAACTGACAAGCACACAAAGTTTTTTAGTCTTGGCCGCACTATATTGTTTCTAATTTGATAACATGTTTCTGCTAGATGCCATCATCGGATCTGCATAAGAGAAAAAGGCTGAAACATGAGATGTACGGGAGCGTTCTGAAAAGTAATGGTTCCGGATTTTTTATGTGAAAACTCCTAAAGCTTTTTAAGTAGAACAGACGTTATTTTACATCTTTGTTTCTCATCTCTACATATTTATTTCTCAGTATAGTCATACTGGCGACAGAACAGCCATCACTCAGCTATAAACGTTTTTGAAAAAGTGGGTAACGGTTTCTCGACGTTTGTTTCAGGCCAGTGCAAAAATGACGTCTAAACTCCTACTGGAATCTGAATTTACTAGAATAGAGTTTAACGTACAAAAACGCTGGACTGTTACGTGCTATAAGTTAGAAATTTGAGTCAATTATGGACCGAGTCCGAGTGGTGGAATCGGTTAAGGTAACCACTCATGAGAAGCCGTAAATCTAGATTCGAGTCGCGGTCCGGCACAAGTTTATAACTTTCGCCATGGCACTGCCACCACGTCTTGTGCGGCTAGCCGTCAAGATTATCCACCCATCCTTTCACTTCCTTTTTCCGTTTCCTCCCTACATTTCATGTTTACATAAAAGTCTTTAGTTTTCTTTATCAGTCTTCAAAAATTACTCCGTTTCGTCCCCCGTAAGCACATAGTTTTCATGTTTGTGTATTCAGTCACAAATTAATTTTAGACGTTTTGCAGCTACATCTCTCTGACTTTGGACATAGCTTCGGGGATTCACACTGCCAGATTTGCTTAATTTTATTTTTCTCAGAACTGCTTAAGCGAAAGCCTCCTCAGAGCCCAAATATATAGTCCTTGTTGTAGGGTAAAAAGCAGACAGTTAAGTGCTTCACCCAATAATACAGTTGTAACCAGTTATCAAGTAACAGCTAGACGCTGCAGCATGTTAACTGCAGCAGGTGAAGTGTAGACGTAGCCGACCACTAGAGACTGGAATGTCGCTTTTTAGACACTTACAGTTGGCGCAAACTTACAAGCAGTCTGTAGTGAATCATGTCAATACATATGAAAATGATGGGATAGAGGTAACAATTTCTACAAAATGATATGATAACGAAGTCATAGTTATGATGGACTGTTTAGGGTATTTGAACTTTTAAATAAATTAACAGTCCTAAATTCAACACTTACAATCCCACTGGTGGCCGCATGTGTCAACCATCTGAGTTATTACAGCAGCCAAACTGAAAGCTAATTACTTTTGTCTTCCAGTCCACACCAAACTTGTAACTTCAGTTACTGATGTCATCAAATTAATATTCGAATGTTTTATTATTGTTGTTGTTGTCTGGTTTGATGTAATTCTCCTCGCCAGTCAGGCCTGTGCAAGCACTTCACATCTGCATAAAAACTGCATCCTACCTCTATTTGAACCAGCCTACTCTACTCATGCCTTGACATCTCTCTCCACCACCGAGCTAGGTGGCGCGGTGGCTAACTCACTGGGCTCAAATTCGGGAGGACGACGGTTCAAACCCGCGTCCCATCATACTGATTCAGGTTTTCCATGATTTCCCTAAATCACTTCAGGCAAATGCCATGATCGTTCCTTTGAAAGGAAACGGCTGATTTCCTTCCCCATCCTTCCGTAATCGGATGGGGCCAATGTCCTCGCTGTTTGGTCCCCTCCCCCAAATGAACACAACCCTGTTAATCCCACATACTTCAGCCTCAAAACTGACGAGCCTATGATGCCTAAGGATGTATCCAATCAGCCGACCACTTCTTTCAATAAAGTGGAAATGTAATTATCTTTCTCCCTATGCGATGTACCCATATAATAATTAGCATTTTTTGGAACACCACACCTATAAGCCTTTATTCTTTTTCTCTCATCTGGTCACCGTCCAGCTTTCAATTCTGTACAAGGCTACACTCCAGACAAACACCTCCAAAAATATCTTGTAACACTTCAATTTATATTCAGTGTTAGTAAATTTTACTTTTTCAGACATTCTCTTTTTTGCAGTTGCCAGCCTGCATTTTATATCTTCTCTACTTCAGCTATACAAGGTGGTCCATTGATTAGTGACCGGACCAAACATCTCACGAAATATGCATCAAACCAAAAAACTACAAAGAACGAAACTCATCTAGCTTGAAGGGGGAAACCAGATGGCGGTATGGTTGGCCCGCTAGATGGCGCTGCCATAGGTCAAACGGATATCAACTGCGGTTTTTTAAAAAAGGAACCCCAATTTTGTATTACATATTCGTGTAGTATGTAAAGAAATATGAATATTTTAGTTGAACGACTTCTTTCGCTTTGTCATAGATGGCGGTGTAATAGTCACAAACGTATAAGTACTTCGTATCACGTAACATTCCGCCAGTGCGGACGGTATTTTCTCCGTGATACATTACCCACGTTAAAATGGACCGTTTACCAACTGCGGGAAAGGCCGATATCGTGTTGATGTATGGCTATTGTGATCAAAATGCCCAACGGGTGTGTGCTATGTATGCTGCTCGGTATCGTGGACGACATCATCCAAGTGTCCGGACCGTTCGCCGGATAGTTACGTTATTTAAGGAAACAGGAAGTGTTCAGCCACATGTGCAACGTCAACCGCGACCTGCAACAAAAGATGATGCCCATGTAGGTGTTTTAGCTGCTGTCGCGGCTAATCCGCACATCACTAGCAGACAAATTGGGCGAGAATCGGGAATCTCAAAAACGTCGGTGTTGAGAATGCTACATCACCATCGATTGCAACCGTACCATGTTTCTATGCACCAGGAATTGCATGGCGACGACTTTGAACGTCGTGTACAGTTCTAGCACTGGGCACAAGAGAAATTACAGGACGATGACAGATTTTTTGCATGCATTCTGTTTAGCGACGAAGCGTCATTCACCAACAGTGGTAACATAAACCGGCCTAATATGCACTATTGGGGAAAGGAAAATCCACGATGGCTGCGACAAGTGGAACATCAGCGACCTTGGCGGGTCAATGTATGGTGCGGCACTATGGGAGGAAGGATAATTAGCCCGCATTTAATCGATGGCAATCTAAATGGTACAATGTATGCTGATTTCCTACGTAAAGTTCTACTGATGTTACTACAAGATGTTTCACTGCATGACAGAATGGCGATGTACTTTCAACATGATGGATGTCCGGCACATAGCTCGCGTGCGGTTGAAGCGGTATTGAATAGCACATTTCATGACAGGTGGATTGGTCGTCGAAGCACCATACGACGGCCCGCACTTTCACCGAATCTGCCGTCCCCGGATTTCTTTCTGTGGGGAAAGTTGAAGGATATTAGCTATCGTGATCCACCGACAACGCCTGACAACATGCGTCAGCGCATTGTCAATGCATGTGAGAACATTACGGAAGGCGAACTACTCGCTGTTGAGAGGAATGTCGTTACACGTATTGACAAATGTATTGAGGTTGACAGTCATCATTTTGAGCATTTATTGCATTAATGTGGTATTTACAGGTAATCACGCTGTAACAGCATGCGTTCTCAGGAATGGTAAGTTCACAAAGGTACATGTATCACATTTGAACAACCGTAATAAAATGTTCAAACATACCTACGTTCTGTATTTTAATTTAAAAAACCTACCTGTTACCAACTGTTCGTTTAAAATTGTGAGCCGTATGTTTGTGACTATTACAGCGCCATCTATCACAAAGAGAAAAATGTGGCCCAACTAAAACATTCATATTTCTTTACGTACTACACGAATATGTAACAAAAAATGGGGGTTCCAATTAAAAAAAAAACGCAGTTGATATCCTTTTGACCTATGGCAGCGCCATCTAGCGGGTCAACCATAGCGCCCTCTGGTTTCCCTCTTCAAGCTAGACAAGTTTCGTTCTTTCTAGTTTTTTCGTTTGACGCTTATTTCTTGAGATATTTGGCCCGGTTACGATCAGTGGACCATCGTATATATATTTTTTTCCGTCTCACAACTCTTCCAAGTCCTTTGCCATCTGTGACACTACTACAGTACTACAGAGCTTTTGGCAAATCTCAAGACAATTTCCTTCTCGCTTAACTTACCATATTGCCTGCTGAGTGTGTTTTGAATAACACTGAATACAAGCTACAACCCTTTGTCACTCCCTCCGCGGCTGCTGCCTTCCTTTCAAGTCCTTCAACCCTTATAACCGCTGCCCGGTTTCTGCACCAGTTTTAGATAACATATCGCGGCCTGTGTTATACCTCTGCTCACTTCAGAATTTCAAAAAACGTAATCCAGTTGACAACAAACCGGTCTGGACGCCACGCTCGCCCCGGATCGAACCTGCCCGGAGTATTAGTGATGAGTGTGCCAGCCAAACTTGATGTAGTTTTTAGGCGGTTTGCTACATCCGACTACGTGAAATCCGGGATGTTACCCACATTTCACTGCACTTATGCGCTTAACAAATATTTAGAAAACGTTCCCACACTTTCACGGGAGATAACAGTAGACGCAGGCATCTTCATCCCCGGATGAATAGAGATGGTGACAGGAAGGGCGTCTGACCAACCTCTACCACAAACATTGTCAAATCCAGTAATTGAGATGATGACCGCGTGAAGATACGTGATTAATGGCAGGCTAGCAACGAGAGTATTCAAGATGTCATTCTCATGAAGTTTCGCTAAATCTACAAGTATTATAAACGTAGGTTTACCTTTCAAGATGAGTCGTAGGACCAGTATTGCCTCGCGTATTCGTGCATTTTCCGCATTCTAAACTGGTCTTCCGCGACACCAGCTTCTTTTCCATTTCTCTGTGAATAATTTGAGACAACATACAACAGTCATGAGCAGTGGTATGGTATTATTCACATTTGTCAGCACCTGCTTTGTTTGATACTAGAATTATATCACACATTTTGGAATGTGATGGTATTTTACGAGTTTCACATACAGTCCACAACAGTCGAAATAGTTTTCTCACGGCTGACTCTCCCAAGGATATCAATAATGCTAAAGGAATTGCGTATATTCTTGGGGCTTTGTTTCAACTTATCAAATTCTTTTAACTGGAGCATATATCCTATCTCGTTTTCATCTGATTTCTCTTCCATTTTTTACCATAGTTTTCGTTTCCCTTGTTTAGACTTTCTATACTTGCCATACTATTTTCAGCCTTTTCAGCGTTAGCGCTAAATATCGATCTTTTCTTCTTTATTTAAGAGATAACAGATTTTCAGATATGAAACTAGAATATGTAGTCTTGTAACAATGGACACTGCTGCTACAGTCAATGTCTAACATTATCAGAAATGTCGATATTAAATAAATTGCATAAGAAAACCTTTAGCTGAATATGATGAGTACTCATCTGTATAGTAGTTCCAAATTCGAGGCTCTTCTTCTTCGTTGATCAGGGACGATATAGAGCTCCTGAGTTTTCTATGTCATGGTAAAGAAACCTTCTCTCATCACAGTAATCACAGTATACGATGGTTTATTTCACATTTGTGTTTACCGGTACAACACCAACACTACACAATGAAAATTATTTGCAAACTTGAGATTTTCCGTGATAATCACAATTCACAGAGCACTAATATAAAGCAAAACGCTGGTTCTTTGTGTAAGTACTGCTTTTTCAGGATGAACACCATTCTCATAGCACCCACATATAAATAAGACGCGATATTCTCACATACATGTTCCCAACTTACTGAAACAAAGCATGTTGTTTACCAAGTGGGAAAGTACACCAATGTAAAGTGTAATGATTTGGGAAACATAATCGCATAATTTGTAGCTAATAATCATATTACCCTCCCCCCATGAACCATGGACCTTGCCATTGGTGGGGAGGCTTGTGTGCCTCAGCGATACAGATAGCTGTACCGATGGTGCAACCACAACGGAGGGGTATCTGTTGAGAGGCCAGACAAACGTGTGGGTCCTGAAGAGGGGCAGCAGCCTTTTCAGTAGTTGCAAGGGCAACAGTCTGGATGACTGACTGATCTGGCCTTGTAACACTAACCAAAACGGCCTTGCTGTTGTGGTACTGCGAACAGCTGAAAGCAAGGGGAAACTACGGCCGTAATTTTTCCCGAGGGCATGCAGCTTTACTGTATGATTAAATGATGATGGCGTCCTCTCGGGTAAAATATTCCGGAGGTAAAATAGTCCCCCATTCGGATCGCCGGGCGGGGACTACACAAGAGGATGTCGTTATCAGGAGAAAGATAACTGGCGTTCTACGGATCGGAGCGTGGAATGTCAGATCAGTTAAACGGGCAGGTAGGTTAGAAAATTTGAAAACGGAAATGGATAGGTTAAAGTTAGATATAGTGGGAATTAGTGAAGATCGGTGGCAGGAGGAACAAGACTTCTGGTCAGGTGCCTACAGGGTTATAAACACAAAATCAAATAGGGATAATGCAGGAGTAGGTTTAATAATGAATAGGAAAATAGGAATACGGGTAAGCTACTACAAACAGCATAGTGAACGCATTATTGTGGCCAAGATAGATACGAAGCCCACACCTACTACAGTAGTACAAGTTTATATGACAACTAGCTCTGCAGATGATGAAGAAATTGAACAAATGTATGATGAAATAAAAGAAATTATTCAGATAGTGAAGGGTGACGAAAATTTAATAGTCATGGGTGACTGGAATTCGGTAGTAGGAAAAGGGAGAGAAGGAAACGTAGTAGGTGAATATGGATTGGGGCTAAGAAATAAAGAGGAAGCCGCCTGTTAGAATTTTGCCCCGAGCACAACTTAATCATAGCTAACACTTGGTTTAAGAATCATGAAAGAAGGTTATATACATGGAAGAACCCTGGAGATACTAAAAGGTATCAGATAGATTATATAATGGTAAGACAGAGATTTAGGAACCAGGTTTTAAATTGTAAGACATTTCCAGGGGCAGATGTGGACTCTGACCACAATCTGTTGGTTATGACCTGTAAATTAAAACTGAAGAAACTGCAAAAAGGTGGGAACTTAAGGTGATGGGACCTGGATAAACTGAAAGAACCAGAGGTTGTACAGAGTTTCAGGGAGAGCATAAGGGAACAGTTGACAGGAATGGGGGAAAGAAATACAGTAGAAGAAGAATGGGTAGCTTTGAGGGATGAAGTGGTGAAGGCAGCAGAGGATCAAGTAGGTAAAAAGACGAGGGATAGTAGAAATCCTTGGGTAACAGAAGAAATATTGAATTTAATTGATGAAAGGAGAAAATATAAAAATGCAGTAAATGAAGTAGGCAAAAAGGAATACAAGCATCTCAAAAATGAGATCGACAGGAAGTGCAAAATGGCTAAGCAATGATGGCTAGAGGACAGATGTAAGGATGTAGAGGCTTATCTCACTAGGGGTAAGATAGATACTGCCTACAGGTAAATTAAAGAGACCTTTGGAGATAAGAGAACCACTTGTATGAACATCAAGAGCTCAGATGGAAACCCAGTTCTAAGCAAAGAAGGGAAAGCAGAAAGATGGAAGGAGTATATAGAGGGTCTATACAAGGGCGATGTACTTGAGGACAATATTATGGAAATGGAAGAGGATGTAGATGAAGATGAAATGGGAGATACGATACTGCGTGAAGAGTTTGACAGAGCACTGAAAGACCTGAGTCGAAACAAGGCCCCCGGAGTAGACAACATTCCATTGGAACTACTGACGGCCTTGGGAGAGCCAGTCCTGACAAAACTCTACCATCTGGTGAGCAAGATGTATGAAACAGGCGAAATACCCTCAGACTTCAAGAAGAATATAATAATTCCAATCCCAAAGAAAGCAGGTGTTGACAGATGTGAAAATTACCGAACAATAAGTTTAATAAGCCACAGCTGCAAAATACTAACACGAATTCCTTACAGACGAATGGAAAAACTTGTAGAAGCCGACCTCGGGGAAGATCAGTTTGGATTCCGTAGAAATACTGGAACAAGTGAAGCAATACTGACCTTACGACTTATCTTAGAAGGAAGATTAAGGAAAGGCAAACCTACATTTCTAGCATTTGTAGACTTAGAGAAAGCTTTTGACAATGTTGACTGGAATACTCTCTTTCAAATTCTAAAGGTGGCAGGGGTAAAAGACAGGGAGCGAAAGGCTATTTATAATTTGTACAGAAACCTGATGGCAGTTATAAGAGTCGAGGGACATGTAAGGGAAGCAGTTCTTGGGAAGGGAGTAAGACAGGGTTGTAGCCTCTCCCCGATGTTATTCAATCTGTATATTGAGCAAGCAGTAAAGGAAACAAAAGAAAAATTCGGAGTAGGTATTAAAATCCATGGAGAAGAAATAAAAACTTTGAGGTTCGCCGATGACATTGTAATTCTGTCAGAGACAGCAAAGGACTTGGAAGAGCAGCTGAATGGAATGGATAGCGTCTTGAAAGGAGGATATAAGATGAACATCAACAAAAGCAAAACGTGGATAATAGAATGCAGTCCAATTAAATCGGGTGATGCTGCGGGTATTAGATTAGGAAATGAGACGCTTAAAGTAGTAAAGGAGTTTTGCTATTTGGGGAGCAAAATAACTGATGATGGTCGAAGTAGAGAGGATATAAAATGTAGACTGGCAATGGCAAGGAAAGCGTTTCTGAAGAAGAGAAATTTGTTAACATCGAGTATAGATTTGAGTGTCAGGAAGTCATTTCTGAAAGTATTTGTATGGAGTGTAGCCATGTATGGAAGTGAAACATGGACGATAAATAGTTTGGACAAGAAGAGATTAGAAGCTTTCGAAATGTGATGCTACAGAGTAATGCTGAAGATTAGATGGGTAGATCACACAACTAATGAGGAAGTATTGAATAGGATTGGGGAGAAGAGAAGTTTGTGGCACAACTTGACCAGAAGAAGAGATCGGTTGGTAGGACTTTTTCTGAGGCATCAAGGGATCACCAATTTAGTATTGGAGGGCAGCGTGGAGGGTAAAAATCGTAGAGGGAGACCAAGAGATGAATACACTAAGCAGATTCAGAAGGATGTAGGTTGCAGTAGGTACTGGGAGATGAAGAAGCTTGCACGGGATAGAGTAGCATGGAGAGCTGCATCAAACCAGTTTCAGGGCTGAAGACCACAACAACAACAACAATCATATTACACGTTACTGAAAAGAAAATGATGCCGCAAATAAACACTTTGTTATCAAAAGTACCCGGACAGCGTTAGAAACATACGTTTCTTAAATTGTTTGCTTTGTGCTGCCACCTAATGACTACTGTCAGTGACATCAGTATTCATTAGACATCGTGAGAGAGCAGAATGGGGCGCTCCGCGGAACGCACGGACTTCGAACGTGGTCAGGTGATTGGGTGTCATACGTCTGTACGCGAGATTTCCACACTCCTAAACATCCCTACGACCACTGTTTCCGATATAATAGTGAACTGGAAACGTGAAGGGACACGAACAGCACAAAAGCGTACAGGCAGACCTCGTCTGTTGACTGACAGAGACCCCCGAGAGATGAAGATGGTCGTAATGTGTAATAGGCAGTCACCTATCCAGACAATCACACAGGAATTCCTAACTGCATCAGGATCCATTGCAAGTACCATGAAAGTTAGGCAGGAGGTGAGGAAACTCGGTCTGGTCGAGCGGCTCCTCATAAGCTACATATCACGCCGGTAAATGCCAAACGACGCCTCGCTTGGTGTAAGGAGCTTAAACATTGGACGACTGAACAGTGGAACGTTGTGTGGAATGACGAATCACGGTACACAATGTGGCGATCCGATGTCAGGGTGTGGGTATGGCGAATGTCCGGTGAACGTTATCTGCCAGCGTGTGTAGTGCCAACAGTAAAATTCGGAGGCGGTGGTGTTATGGTATGGTCGCGTTTTCCTTGGAGGGACTTGTACCCCTTTTTGTTTTACGTACCACTATCACAGCACAGGCCTACATTGATGTTTTAAGCACCTTCTTTCTTCCCACTGTTGAAGAGGAATTCGGGGATAGCAATTACATCTTTCAGCACGATCGAGCACCTGTTCACAATGCACGGCCTGTGGCGGAGTGGTTACACGACAATAACGTCCTTGTAATGGACTGACCTTAATCCTATAGAACACGTTTGGTCTGTTTTGGAACTCCGATTTCGGGCCAGGCCTCGCCGACCGACATTGATACCTCTCCTCAGTGCAGCAGTCCACAGCACTCCATGAACAATGGGCTGCCATCCCCCAAGAAACCTTCCAGCACTTGACTGAACATATGCCTGCAAGAGTGGAAGCTATCATCAAGGCTAAGGGTGGGCGAACACCATGCTGAATTCCAGAATTACCGATGGAGGACGCCACGAACTTGTAAGTCATTTTCAGACAAGTGTCCTGATACTTTTGATCACATAGTGTCGGTTTTCCCAAGGAGTTACCGTAAATCTTAATCAGCTATAGTGCGCGCTCGCTTTCAGAACACTTAATATTCATTCATCTGCATTTCTTTGCTCCAAATGTCTTTTTATTTTCCTATAGGTCGCATATATCGTATCGCTACTGAAACGTGCTTCTGTAGTCTTACATTTGTCATCTTTCCTTTCCTGCTTAGCCATTTTGCATTATCTGACAATCTGTCTGTATTCCATTTTATCCAGTTCATTAACTCCATTTTCATATTTCCTCCATTCGTCAGTTAAACAATTAAATTGCATATCTCTCGTATTACTTAGGGATTCCAATTGGGCTTTGCGTAACTCTTCTTTTTTTTACTATTTATTTTCCTACCGTCACTGCGTCATCTCTCAGAGCTACCCATTTGTATTCTGTTGTTTTCCTTTCCCTCTTTTTGTCAATCGTTGCGTAATGCGCCCTTAGAAAACTACCAAAGCATATGAATCTTCCAATGTATCTACCTACATCTCTGTATCCTGCCACCTTGCTGCAATTTCTTAGCGTTTAGTTTGCTGTTCATACTCGATTAACTATAGCCAAAGTCTGTAATCTCTCCGTGGAAATTTTTTGCGTTTTGAGTTCTGGTTTCGGTATCTGTCTCACCACTGTATAATCTGTAATCATCTAGGGTCTCTTAAGTTTCTTCCAGGTATAGGAATTTCTTTCATGATCCTTAATCTCTATAATATAATACTGCTATCAAAGTTTAATTGCACGTTTAACACGACATTACGACATAAATGTTGATAAATTTCTTAATACTTCTTTTCTTATTTCTTACACCATATGTACGGGCATGCTGCTGGGTAACTTACCTCTGTTCCTCACCAACAGATTCGTTGTCTGTCTCCCTTAATACTCGAAATTGTCTTGTAGCGTAGATACACTTTATGCTACTAAATAGTTAAAATGGCTCTGAGCACTGTGGGACTCAACTTCTGAGGTCATCAGTACCATAGAACTTAGAACTACTTAAACCTAACTAACCTAGGGACATCACACACATCCATGCCTGAGGCAGGATTCGAACCTGCGACCGCAGCGGTCGCGCGGTTCCAGACTGTAGTGCCTAGAACCTCTCGGCCACCCCGGCCGGCCTATATGCTACTAACCCATACTTGATGCAGCATATGTTTAGTAACAGTGCGAAGGTCCTTCACACATGTAGCTCATTTTAAGTATTGACCCGAGAGAAAAATTCAAACGACTTTAAGTAAAACTGCATCCTTCGATATTAAAAGTTATCCTGTTTGGGACGCCACAATGACAGTTAACCTATGGTGCCGACTATATAAAATGATTGAGAATATAGCAACAATTATAAACAACATTTATTTTTTAAAAGAAAAACAGACTAATCGATTAAGATCTATACTCCATGGCAAGGACGGAGCAGCAGCATGTTAACCTGTTTGCTTCATGGAGCTATGTAACTTACAGCTGGCGAGATGTGTCAGGCAGAGGTGAGGCGTAAGGCGACACCTTATTGTCTATCGCGGCCACGAAAGAAATGTAAAATCTCACGGTCTAGCGATCAGGCAGACAGATCGCAATTTACTCTCCACTAGAGCCCAGAAATCACGGTAGATTTCAGTGTGTGACACACACGTGCGCTGTTCATACCAAAGACCAATTTGGATCACTAATATGACACAGCACACAAGGATACCAAACTTCAAGACTAGAAAAGCAAAAACGAATAAGTGTGCCCTCAGGAAACGAGTAGTCCAAGACGTTTGAAGTCACACTGTCGATACAGAAAGAACTTCACCACAGGCTCTCCTGTCCAACTACCTGCAAGTGAAGTCAGTCTCATGACAGGTCCCAAGCACCAACCACACATGCCAGAGCTTCGACCAGAAGATTACTCCCAGACCGAAGTGCACAACCCGGATGCCTCGTACCTCTCCAGATAAAAAAGTTCCGTTTTTGCACAGAATGCACGAACGACACTGCCTTTACCCCATCTTGAGCCAATCACAGGGCTTTAGAGGCACTAAATCTACCCTCCTACACGGCAGCACAAACTCATGTCGAACCAGCGCAAGAGTTAAGAAACCTGCGTCTCTGGAAAAAGATAAACCGCCAATTTATGGCATTTTTAAGTTTTTGCGGAGGGAAAAGTTGATTTTCTCTGAAGTCATGTCACTTCCTGCGGCAACAAGCAAACAGATACAATCTTAAAGATTTATCTAAATCGTCCGTGCCTTGGAGCATGTTAGTCCTAGCTATGAGGTGCAACAAAGACACTATCTCTAAACGTTTCTCAGACGCCTAAGTTTCTTATACAACCAAGGTGGCCGATGGAAGTGAGTCACAGCCTATTTGTAGTATCGGCGAACAAGGAAACTTGTGAATTCCTATTATGTGTGGCTCCGCACACAATGCCTGACTTATGACTCCACTGTAAAGACACGTCCCTTCAGTACATCACCCACAGCCCAGCATTCGGCTGGCACCAATGCAGGTATAGCGGCATTGTCGTGCTGGAGACCTGTCTTGACTAGGGGCTGCTCTCTCTGCCCTGTATGGCTGTGGGCCTGTATGGCAAGATTTACTGAGGGATGGGCTCACCGCCAGTTGCTTTCAACTTCCAACCTGCCATTTCTACAAACTAAAAACCGTAAAAAATAACTCATGCTTTTAGTGTCCTACCAGACTCCATCAGTCAGCGGCTGCTCAGGCCATTAACTTTCTAGAGTCTCGCTCAAGGTGCTTAAGGTTGAAACAAATCCTTAATAACTTTCCATATACATGAAATAGATGAGAGATTACCTTGTCCTCTCTCACTGCTCTCTACCTGCCATTGATCTCTGCATTGGTAGTGTCTCACTTCAATATTGGTTAGTGTGACACGAACCAGAGTAGGAGAATCTCATGCTTGTAACCGATATATATGAGTGGAAAAGGGTAACTTTGCTCATCGGGATTGCCCATGGCTGTAACACATCCTAGCTTGACCTCATTTATTCGAGGGACCATTCACTTACATGAAGCTGCAAGACAGCAAGAGTACATGAAACGTTTGCTGTGAGTAGTATGAATTAGGGGTCATTGCTACATCACAGACTTCCGATAAGCATTTGATAAGCAGTTAAAAGGCCTTGCAGCAAAGAAATATACCATATTCTGAGGTGAGAGATGTCTAATGTCCCTAATCATTTACAGTGTTCTGGAATATGAACTGTTCTCTGTTCATTGATTTACCCCTGCTATATCACTCATTTGGTCACATTCATCAAACACATACATTCTCAAATTTTCAATGAACAAGGAAATCACATGTGTAATCTGTTTGTCTTATTACCTAAGTTGTGTAATTTGTGTATTATTTTCTATGATATGAAAACAAATACTTACACATAATCAGAGCGTTAATAAATGTGCAGAATAACATGTATGTCACAATCAACACAGTTCAATTGATATATACAAAAATACAAAAAGATATTACATAATGAAATTACAGAAAGGTATCTTATCGCTCCCTCAACAAGGGTCCCTGTGGAGACAAAATTTACAACTGAAGATGTCACATGAATTTGAAACATGTCACTTACGCACTAGCACAAAGAGTGACTGGTAGTACTGAAGAACAGCAATTTGCGCCGGAGTGGAATGGCCTGTCACCCAGCGCATGACGTGCCCGAAGTGGCTGCATGTGTCTCTGGCGTTCCCTCTTGTCTCAGGGCAGCATTTGGCCACTGGGCTGCAACCAGCATCTTTGGGCAGCTTATGAACTGCAGCTGGACACTCGGCATCATCCTGGTCAGGCAGCAGTTAGTCGTCAGCGACTGGCGTGACAGCGTAGGATTTGACGTGCAACCCGCCCTCTGGCATAGAAATCCATTTAGCAATAGTGGGACATGGGGCAGCCCTGCTCTTCCCGTTCACTTCTGCCTCGGAACGTGCCTGTCAGCCTGGGACATGAGATTAGTTCTCCTTTTGTCGACGGGACACGTCTCTCTCGGCATCCAGGTGAGTCAGTTGATTGTGATGCCACGTGACTCTCATGCCCGCCATTAGCGGCCTGGTAGGTTGCCGGCCACTAGGGGTTGCTGTCGGCACGTGGTGGCATCCTGCTGTCAGTGCTGGCTTGAGATGTACCGCTCACACTGGTAGACGACTGGGCTTCGTTACGTAGGCACATCAGCTAGCTGTGGCCGGGTTCTGTCACAGCAGGGGGTCCCACACACCTGGGCTGCCACAGCAGAGAGTCATTACAGCTCCCCACTCCCTCTTCGCCCTCGCTGGCTGGAGTGGGCCGAGACGTCCAGTCTGCTGTATTGTGGTTCAGGAGTCTGCACTGTCCTCAAGTGTGGTCAAGTGCCATATTCTCTCACAAACGTCATTACATTAAATTAATAAATTTACAGAAAAGAGTTCACAGTTTGTGGTCTTGCAGTCGTGTTCTCTCTTCCTGAGCACAGGGACCTGGGTTCGATTCTCAATGGGGTCAGGGATTTTCACCTGCCTCGAAATGACTGGGTGCTTGTGTTGTCCTCATCATTTCATCATCATTCTTGAAAGTGGTGAGACTGGACTGAGCAAAGGTTGGGAATTTGTACGGGTGCTGATAACCGCGCAGTTGAGCGCCCCATTAACCAAACATCATCATCATCATCATCATCATCATCATCATCATTTACAGAAAACAATAATGAAGAACACAAAAAATCTTTTCACTTAATATATTTATTTATTTATTTTATTACTAAGGGCGCAAATCCAAAAATAAATTTAATGACTGCAGAGCACTGTTAACATTTTATGGACGTAAATCATGTGGTGTGAGATGTCTTTGTTCGTGTGTGTGCACGTGATTTTGTAAGTTTTTGGTTAGTTCTACTCCTGTCATGCACACTAATTTTTCGCTGGCACTACCTCTGTACCTCCACCAAACTCCCAATACTAAATACTAACTTATTGTCTACCCTATGCCTTTGCTAATACTACCGAAGCTAATTTTCGTTCATTTTGTTCCTTGTATACTCCTCTTTCATTTTTCGATGTCCTTCGATGTTGTCTGCTGACGCTGAAGTCGCCAGAAACTGCGTTACTCACTCATGTGCTGGTAATCTTTGAAGCAGCATTTTATGGTTGTGTACTCGTAATTGTACATATTACAGTGATGCTTCCTGTCTCCCCTGTCAGGATCGCTGCTGCTGAAATGAAACACGATCATTATGCATTATATATATATATATATATATATATATATATATATATATATATATAATAAATTTAACTCTCATCCATGGTCCGTCATTTCGTTTCCGCTTGCTATATCCGGATCTGGGGTTCGGCACTCTACCATGACTGGCACTTGTACGTGCTAATTCCCCATACACAATATTTCGCTGACGGCGTTCTTATGACACTGGCAAAATTCCACCACGAGGCAGACTACATCGCACGACAGGTGACTGCTCATTTCACACCGAGTCTTCGCGTCGACACGCTCCTAAGGCGTGGATTGCTAACACCATGCGAAACGCATCCGAAAATCGAGACTAACTAAGAAACCACGTAAAGTATACAGAAACAATTTCATCGACCATGGTGATAATTGTGAACGCTCTTCTACGAGAATGATATATCAGAGTACGATACTTAGTTGCGGAAATAGAAATAATAGCAGTACTCAGTTGTTTGGAGTACTCAGTATTGCAACGTGCCTGGTTTGGTATCCCACAAAAAGTGCCAACTCGTGATGACATATAACTTTCAACGGAATTTTAATTCAATTTGACATCTGCCAGTAAATGTTGGCGCGAAGATATTACAAATACGCAACTTATTTGACCACGTGCAACGACGACTCCTGCTGAAAACTAATGGAAATGACAAGTAAACAAAATAACACCGAAATAGAACAAATGGAAAATTACGCTAAGCAACACAATATCAACATTAAATTTCGTTAAACAGTTCATCAATGGAAGCTATTTACATACTGCACGTTCTCTTCCCGTTACAGTTCTCTTGTATCTTAGTACTCTAACAGGTTAATATCGCTCGTTCCGATAGTTGCTGCGGCATTGTTTTCGGCTGAGTCTGCAGCGGCTGTGTATCAGTTCATGGTTGAATTTTCTCTGCGTCACCCCTGCGATGGGTTAGGTGGAAGTTCCTCATATTCACCACGTTGGTCATTCAATTGACCTTGACTGTTGTATGTCCTGCTATTGCTTTGCTGTTGGTCCCGATAATCCTGTTGGCCCTGGTTCGAGTTTTGTTGGTCTCTCCAGTTTCCGTTTCTTCGGTAGATGTTGTTGTTGTTATGATTATAATTTCCTAGTCTTCTTCTATTTTGCCATGATGGCTGGTTATTCCGATTGAAGTTTGAATTTTGGTTTCAATTCTATCGTTGTTTTGCCCCATTTCGTCCATCGTCATTTCTCTCTGGCGAATCTGGCCATTTGCGGTCATTATTTCTAGTTCTTTCCCGCGAGTTGTGAATTTCATTCAAGTACTCGAGTTCGCACACCGCGCTCTTGGAAGCTTCGATTGAATCGCTACATCTACCGATGAGCAGTTGCTGGCAACGTAATGGTAATTGAACGTGGCAGTGCCTGATAATTTGTTTGGGACTGTACGGTTGATCCAAGAATCTGTTCTTTTTGACCAGGGATTCGAAGAATTTGACAGGACTGCGGAATCCTGACGCTTCTAAGTCCTTTCCTAGCACGCTCACCTGTTTTATTCTTCCCTGTGCGTCTTGGGACCAGTATGCGCTAAGGAATGCGTCCTTAAATTCTTGATTGGATCGACAACTCTCCGCAACTCGCCGGCCGAAGTGGCCGAGCGGTTCTAGGCGCTACGGTCTGGAACCGCGCGATCGCTACGGTCGCAGGTTCTAATCCTGCCTCGGACATGGATGTGTGTGATGTCTGTAGATAAGTTAGGTTATATAGTTCTAAGTTCTAGGGGACTGATGACCTCAGAAGTTAAGTCCCATAGTGCTCAGTGCCATTTGAACCATTTTGAACCTCAACTCCCCGCATATGTTCAGCAATCGACCCTTCTAAGAAACCACAGATAAACTGGAGCTTGTACTTCAGTGGCCAAGATTCTGGTAGCACGTGATTGTACGGTGCCATCCAGGTCTTTGGAAGTAAAGCGTTGTTTGCCTCCTTGTAGACTTGAAAATTCTGGAGGGTTAAGAAAAGTTTGTGGTCGGAAGGTTCGACGTATCCGCCGTTCGAATTTTTCCTCTCGTCTGCAGCACGTGATTCCATGTATCCGTGCCCAAATGATCCTCGTGCGCAGTTATGGTGTCCCCTCGTGTTGTCAGATTCACGTAATAACGTTTATGACCTCCGTAGACGTGTACAATTGTTTTCCGGCTCGGTCTCTGAGATGCTGCATGTTACCGATTGAGCATTTTCTATTACGCTTTCCTCAGCGGCGGGAACATATTCCTGGTGCATTCGCCCCTGTGCAAGGGGTGTGTCCTCATATAGCGTTTCGGGGAGTCGCAAAACATTTTCTTCACTTTTGTGATCCTCTCGATGTTGCTCTACCGGACGGGTTTGTGTTTGCAATTGCGCGGCCCGCTCATGTGCCTGCCAAACGTCATTAACGTTGTTGCGCGGCGACTCGGACCTGCTGATCTCTAACTTCAGAGATTTCGGCCTGTTTGATTCCTATTTGTTCATCTCGCTTCGTCTCCTCACACATTTTTTCATACGTTTCTTGAACTATTTTTTTCTCTTGCCTTTGGAGGGTTGCAAGTGCCTTGTTTGTCTTACACACCTCAGTTGTTGCCAGTTTAACTTGTTCTTTGGCCACTGATGCGTCCTTTGGTGCTATTTGCGCTACCAATCACGCAGTTTATGCATCGCACTTCGCCTGGTCCGCTACCTCGCGCGTTTCTATTGTTGTTTCATTGACATTCTCTAGTTCTTCTTGCATTCCTACGATCTCTTTCTTGACTCCATCTATACTGTGTATCACCGTTCTTATGACTAATTTGTATCTTTCCTCCTCTTCCTCCCGTCTCTTTTTCTCTGCCTCTTGTCTCTTCCTTTCTGCCTCTTGCATGAATTGCATCAGAGCCTCAAACTGGGACCCACAGCTAACACCTTTCGCACTAGATGAACGAGATTCTATCATTCTGTGATGTTTCATTCGCGAGTCTGGTCTGCCAGTTTCACTGATCGTGCGTCTCGAAATAGCAGCGCCTTCATTTCGTTCTGCTGTGGTCTGCCGTTCGCTTTCGTCACCTGACTGAGACATGTCGCCATACTCTGCAGGTTCTTCATTCGACATTTCTGCCCGGTCTGCAACTGCATTTACGAATCCCGTGTAATATCTGCTCGGCCACCGCTAATAATCACACGTGAATCAATGGGTAACAAAACACAATTACTTCCGCTACTCTCAAGAAAACGTGCCTTGCTTCTTGTAAGCATGCACTCTAATTCTCACCCAAACGAATTCAAACACTACAAATTCTTATGCTACACAAATTCTGCTCTAAATTACGCTCCCGTGAGCAACTGATTCCTAGTTCCTGACAACGAATTCAAATAATAGCACGCTTGTTTATGCTAACAAACAAAAATCCCAATCTATCCTAACAAATCAGCACAACGCCGCTGACGTCAGAAACAAACAATCAAGTGACACAGAAATCACAACCATTACATGAAAATACACACATACGACAATTAAATATTAGTACTATGTCTAGGCGCCAGCAACGTGGACATATTCTACCCAGTGCACCACATTAAACATGGGAACAGAAACTTCACTATGCAACACTATATACGATCTGACGGTCACAGAGGGTGCCATCAATTCAAAATTCTGCGAAAGTGACTTCAAATTGAATAGCTACGCTAGGCAACGTGATCTAACGGCCACAGAAGGTGCCATCAGTCCGAGATCATAGCAGGGGACGCCACAATGAAAGTTATCCTGCTTTGGACGCCACAATTAAAGTTAACCCTTTGTGCAGACTATATAAAATGGTTGAGAATGTAGAAAAAATTACTAACAACATTTATTTGTTTAAATAAAAACAGTCATAAATTATAGTTATTGATTGAATACGGTAAACAACTAACAGTTGAGTTAAGAGAACAATGGACAAGGATTCTGGGTGGCAGAAGTGACTCAAGTACCCTGGCCCTGAAATGTGGATAACGCGATCGGAATTGATCTGATGCTGAATAGTCTATATAGGTGCACCTGACAGCTAGTGGCGATTGAGATCTGTACGTCCTGACAAGGCCAGAGCAGCAGTATGTTATCCTGTTTGCTTCGAGCAGCGATGTAATCTGCAACTGGCGAAATGTGTGCGGCGGAGGCGAGGCGTAAGGCAGCACCTGTTAATCGATCGCGGCCACGAAATAAATGCTAAATCTCACGGTCTAGTGATCAAGCAGACGGATCGCAATACACTCTTTACCAGAACTCTGAAATTACGGTAGATTTCAGTGTGTAACATACCCGTTCGCAGGTCGTACTAAGGACCAATTTGGCTCACCTATACGACAGAGTGCACAAGGATACCAAACGTGAAGACTGGTAAAACAAAAATGAATAAGTGTGCACTTGGCAAACGCATAGTCCGAGACATTTGAAGTCACACTGTCGATGCAGTAAGATCTTCACCACAGGCTCTCCAGTCTAACTACTTGCAAGTGAAGTCAGTCTCAGGACAGAGATGAGCTCGCCGCCAATTGTTTTCAACTTCCAACATGCCATTTCTACGAACTTACAACCATAAAACTACCTCATGCTTTTAGCGCTCTACCATGCTCTATCAGCGTCCTATCAGGCCGTTAACTTTCTACAGTCTCGCTCAAGGTCCATAAGGTTGCAACAAATCTATAATAATTTTCTGTATACGAAAAACAGGTAAGAGAATAACTTGTCCTCTCTCAATATCACCTGTCCCAAATTTAAAAAGAAGTGCAATGACGAGGCAGATGCACTTCGAATCACATTATTTACCAATTCTTGTTAAGCAGGGACGACCCGTATATGGTGAATGCAGCGAGTACCTGACTGGTCAATTGAATTCTGGAAACGAGTCATTTGATCAAAGGAAGGGTGCTTGATGTTACATCACGTCAGAACTGTCGCCAGAAAACACCAGGTCAACATTTCCACTGAGGTATATACACAGACTGGTGGTGAAAGCATTATATTTTTGGGGGAGAATGCCTACATCTCACTGAGACATGTAATTGAAACACAATACTGTACGAAAACTGTGCAAAGTTTTTCCTAACGTGGAGGAGGAGGGAGGGGCGATAGTGAGAATTATGAATACAGAGCACTTCCTTTAGAAATGACTTCTGTTTGAAAAGTCTGATCTTTCTGCTGGTTTTACGTTCGCAATTAAGGGGACGGATTTTGTATTGAAGCTTCATTTTGTTGTTGCTGTGGATGTTTACTGATTCATAGTTAAAAACAAAATACTTAAAGCAGAGAAGAGACGAATATTGACACGATGCGCGTATGGGGCAACGGGAGAGAAACAAAAGAGATACAGGATAAGGAGTGGACAACAAAAGCATCTCTGTCTACGAGAGTTAATTGAAGAACAAAATCAATAAGCTGGCTGAAACTTTGTGAGAGGCTGTGTGCCGGACGGGACACGAGCCCAGGATCTTGCCTTTCACGGGCAATGTTCTCTCCAAATGAGTAAATCAAGCATGGCTTAGGACCCGCTCTCACAGCTTCACTTCCGCCAGTATCTTTCTACTACTTTTCAAATTTCATAGAAGCTTCAAGAAGTTTCAAATCAGCGAACTGTACGCGACAGAGCGAAAGTTTTGTTGTGTACACAACCCCCCGTCCTGTGCCTAGCCCGTTTCTACGTAGTATCCCTTCATCATTTGTCAATCAGTCGAGATAGATGTCGATGCGAAGGCAGGCCGTAAATCGCGAATGGATAGCAGAGTCAGTAAAGGCATAAGTCGCGATGCGCAGTTTTCCGTTTTCGAGAAACTCTGATAAAAACTTTTGTCAGGAAGATTCAAAGCAGCGCATACTCTGCTGTAGACTGAAATATTCGTAGCGTAGTAACTACGTTTCGTAGTACTGTGTAAATATACCCCCTGAATTTTTACCTTTCAGTTTCACTCAAGAACTTCAAGAATATCATTTACAATAATAAAAGCATAAGGGACTCACCCACAAATAAATTGAAACAATTCACACCACCCATAAGGCAACATGAATTGTTTTACTTGCTTTATTGTCCAAATAAATGTAGACGACAGTACTCCGATGACAATGGGCAGGCATACGTAAGAACGATCTATGTAGAGGCTCTGACTCACGTAGAGCGGGCAGGCGCACTGGTTGACGCGGCCGAAAGTATTAGGGCATTAACCTACTTCAACTTTAATACTAGTATGATGGTATTACTTCTCTTCTTTAAAAGTATAATCCAATGCAGAAAATTCCTCCGTTCACCGGGTTCGATACTCAAAAAGAGATGCACTGGTGTCCAAAATTAAAGCAACAAACCGCTATCTCCCCGTCTTTTGTCTAATTCATACAAAATGTAAACAGATGTCCGTACTATAGTGTTCTGCACGGAAGATGGTATTCCGGTTTACAACTACGTTATCTATGACGTCAGGGCCCTATCAAACGGAGTGTTTACCAGGTATTCCCACATCCATATTCGCTGTGTGTACAGTCACAAACGGTGCAGTTGTGGTGCAAAGAAGACGCCTACCAAACTCCCTACGGTTGGGGGCTATAGCAACAACGGGGGCAGGGCAGTCGCAAACTCATGTGGCCAAAGGCTTAATGTGAATCGTTCTGTTGTTTCTCGGATGTGACGACAATTTATAGAGACCGAAACACTACTATGAAGACCAGGGCAGGACCGACCACGTGTAATACGGCCGTTATTTGGCCGTACTGCCTTAGTACTGCACGGCAATTGGCATTTGACCTCGCAGTATCCACTGGACGTGTTGAATCGAGACAAATGGTGTACAGAAGACTCCTGCATAGCACCCTTTACTGTCGGAGACCTTCTGTATGTGTACCTCTGACGCGTCTTCACAGAAGGGAACGTCTAGAGTGGAGTCGTCAAAATGCCACATGGACCGTCGTACAGTGGGCCAATTTTCTTTCCGCAGATGAGTCCCGATTTGGCCTGGAAAGTAATTCTCGACGCATTCGCATCTGAAGGGAACATGGAAAAGGACTTCGGAATCCAAACACTGTGGGAAGAGAAATCGAGAAGGATCGTTAATGGTGTGGGAAGAGATTATGTTGACCACCGAACACCTCTTCACGGAATTGTACGGGTGAATCAACAAGGTGCAACTGCTTTCAGGTATCGTGACGAGATCTTCGACCTCAAGTGCGGTTGTTGCGAGGTGGTGTGGGCCCCAACTTCATATTGATAGACGATAATGCTCGACCTCATAGAGTTTGGGTGGTTGATGTTTTCTTGGAAATGGAAGATACTGCATGCATGGCGTGGCCTGCTCGCTCTCAAGATTTTAATCCCATAGAGCATATCTGCAATGCTCTAGGGAGGCTGTTTAAATCACGTCAGCATCCACCAGTCACTCTGCAAGACTTGCGAGCAGCTCTGCAGGCAGAATGGGCATTATGGCCTCAACATGAGACTGATAACATCACTCACAGCATGCCCCGTCGTTGTCAGGTTTCTATTGCTGCCACAGGCGGTCACACCCCATGCTGAGCAGATTAACCAGTTACCGGAATGTGTCTGCAAATCCGTTAAGTTGCAAAAAACAAAGGACTTTTCGTCTACCGTCATGCAAGTTGCAGTTGTTTACGTTCTGTGTTCTTTACATTGTTTGTACTATCACCTATTTAGACTGTTTTGTGGCAAACCAAACGCAACCTTGCAAAATTTCCGCTTGTTGCTTTAATTTTGGACACCAGTGTAAAATTAACTTTTGTCAACAACTCAAAAGCTATGTCATTCAAATTTTAGCAAATGGCGGGGTGATGTCTGCGCTCTATTCCAAGCACTTCATGCGTCCGATGCTTTGCGGCAAACTGGAGGTGTACTAAGTCGTCCTTACTTCCATCCGACCCACAGACCTATTGGCTGCCGTGTCCGAAAATGTTTTTCAGAAAGACTACCAAGTTTGGCGACACCATGGATATATATTTCGGGAGAGGAAGAGAGAAAAAAAACTCATTGTTGGAGACGCAAAGAGTCGCCAGCTCTAGTAAAATACAGCTACCTCTTAAAGATGACCACTATCTCGAATTTTAATTAGGGATCAGTTGTTTTAGTTTTATCAACACATATGGAAAGTTGTCACCATTTTTCATGGTGATGAATATATGGAAAATAAAATTTTCTTCAACTGTTCTTCAAAAATAAGTTTTTCACGCTACATCAAAAGTATGCCACATGAACTAAAACTATTAGCTGATGTAAATCTAGCTATTATTCGAAGATGAAACAAACCTTGATCGTGGTATCTGCGGTACCACTATAGTATAGAACAGTGGTTCCCAACAGGTGGTCCGCTGACCCCCAGAGGTCCGCGACATATGCCACAGGGGTCTGCAAGATGCTATTAGAATAAAAAATATATTAAATATATTTTGTATGGTAACAGATTTTTTTGTTTTGTGTTTTGGTCGCTTCCTGCATGAGCAGAGCTTTAGCGAACGCTAACTTCTGCGTCAAGCGTCTTCCTAGAGCCGACTGACACTAACACACTCTAGCGCAAAACTAGAATTAGACAGAGGCAAATAGTTCTGCTGTATGCCGTTAGACTGCGCGCGCTGCCTCTTTGCAGCTGACAACTGACAGTCACTTTACATAGAAACTCGCATTTCAGACGACAATCGGCTATTGTTAATTTATTGCCAGTGCTTTCACAGACCGTGTTGTTTACGAGGGTAATCCCAAAAGTAGGGTGGCCTATTTTTTATAAGAATATAGACCTGTTTATTTCTACAATGGCTTAATCAGTTTACAGCTTGAACATTTAGCTATTTTTCGACATAATCACCATTTCTGTCGATGCATTTTTGTAGACACTGTCGCAGTTTTTATATGCCCATGTCATACCAGCTCGCCGCCATGCTGTTCAGAAAGTTATGAACTTCTTCTTTCACCTCGTCGTCGGAGGCGAATCGCTTCTCGGCCAAATGTTCTTTTAGGCTAGGGAACAGGTGATAGTCACAGGGCGCCAAGTCAGGACTATAGGGTGGGTGGGTGATTATGTTCCACTGAAACTGTTGCATGAGAGCAACGGTTGGCCGAGCGATGTGTGAGCGAGCGTTGTCATGGAGAATGTGTACACCCTCGCTCAACATTCCTCTTCTCCGCTTCTGAAATGCCCGTTTGAGTTTTTTCAGAGCCTCACAGTACCTGTGAGCTTTAATCAGAATCCCAGCGATTCGGCTCCGACAACGAGGTGAAAGAAGAGGTTCATAACTCTCTGAACAGCATGGAGGCGAGCTGGTATGACATGGGCATACAGAAACTGCCACAGCGTCTATAAAAATGCATTGACAGAAATTGTGATTATGTCGAAAAATAGCTAAATGTTCAAGCTGTAAACTGATCTAAACCATTGTAGAAATAAACATGTCTATGTACTTAAAAAATAGTAGGAGACCTTACTTTTGGGATTACCCTCGTTCATATTCAAATTCTGTATTAAAACAGTAGTGTTTTAAAGCGTTGTTTTTCGCGTAGTTAAAAATGGATCATTGGTCAAAACGTGGTTCGTTAAAACGAGAAAGGCCTACACATGAACAACAAGATAATGCAATTGATGTTCAATCAAGTAAGTTAGTGACTCTCGAACCGAAGTTGTCAGTGTCCATTGAACATAAACCGTCGGCGTCCCTTGAACCTAACCCTTCCAAGATCAGTGTTAAGCTTACTGGAAAAATTAGGAAATATAACTCTGATTACTTAGAAATCGGTTTTACGTTCACTGTACCTGAGCAACAGCCTAAACTTCAATGTGTAATTTGCTATGGAAGCCTTTCGAATGAATGTATGAAACCAGCAAAACTTCGGCGCCATCTTGAAACAAAGCACCCAGAGTACAAAAATAAGTCATTAGATTTTTTCAAAAATAAATTAGAAGAGTTGAATACATCTCGTAAAATAATTACCGAACACTGTGGTGCAAATGTAAATAAAAATGCAACCCTTGCGTCCTACGAGGTGGCTCTGCTTGTTGCTAAACGTGGGAAAAACCACACAATTTCTGAGAAACATATACTGCTATCAGCAATAATACAGTACTTCGCAAGAGAATGTTAGGTGATGCAGCTGCTAAGGTAATAGGAACCGTCCCTCTCTCAAACAACACTGTTCAAAGACGTATTACTGATATGGCAGTTAACATCGAAGAAACATTGGTGGCTAGACTTTGCATGAGTGACAGGTACGCTCTACAATTGGATGAAAGCACAGACTTATCAAAAAAAGCTATAATGTTGGTTTTCGCACGATTCTTATGGGAGGACCAAGTGTTCGAAGATATTCTTCTTTCATGCAAAGTACTACATACCACAGCAGACGATATTTTTACTACATTAAATAATTATCTCAATGGACACCATGTCACCTGGAAAAAATGTGTAGGCTTGCCGAAGGATGGAGCAAAGTAAAAAAATAAATAAATAAATAAAATAAACAAAAAACTTGACTTCTAGCTCGTATCAAAGCAGTAGCCCCTGAGGTGAAATGGACGCACTGTTGTATGCATCGTGAAGCCTTAGTAGCCAAAAGATTGCCTCAACATTTGCAAAAGGTACTTAACGAAGTAGTTCAAATCATCAACTACATTAAAACTCGACATCTGCAATCCAGATTATCTTCTTTGTTGTGTAAAGAGATCGGCAGTGATCATGAGCAACTTCTTTTTCATACGGAAGTAAGATGGCTTTCTCGAGGTAGGATCATGTCAAGATTTTTTGAACTTAGAGACAAGGTTGATGTCTTCCTTTTTGAAACAAAGTACACGGATTTTGTCACTAACTTCTCTTGGCTTTGCTCAGTTGCGTACTTAGCTGATGTGTTTGAACACTTGAATGTGTTAAACTTGTGTTTACAAGGAAAAAGTGTAGACATGTTCAAAGCTGAGGATAAGATTAGTGCTATGGTCAAAAAGTGTCAGATCTGGGCGTCAAGGATAGAAAACGACTCGCTAACAAACTTCTCTACTTTAAAACAATTCTTGGAGTCATCAGAGGATAGTTTGCCTGACCAGATCAAGATCAATGTAGCCAAGCCTCTACGCAGCCTAGCCACCACTTTTAGAGAGTATTTCCCTGAACCTGACCCTGACAGCAGATGGATTCGAAATCCCTTCAACTGTGAAGAAATAGACAAAATCCAAGGCCTCACTGAAGAAGAGCAGGATCAACTTGTGGATCTGTCCGGCTGTGGTACGATGATAAACATTTTCATCGGTAATAAAATTACAGACTTCTGGGCATCAGCACGCAAGGGCTACAAGGAACTTGGAGATAAGGTAATGAAAAAGATCTTTCCATTTGCAACCACATATCGGTGTGAGCAAGCATTTTCTTCCACGTGTTTCATTAAAAACAAATAGAGGAATCGGCTCGACACGCGGTCGGATTTCAGGGTGAAAATTTCAAGTTTGGAACCTAACATTTCATAAATAATGGACTCAAAGGTCAATTAAACTCATCTCATTAAGAACTGAAAATTAAAACTAACTGTATACTGATGGAGTACTCTGTTGTAACTGTATTTTTGCAAATAAATAATACCTTTATGAAATTAGTGATTTCTTATTTTTCACGCACGTCTACTCAATGGAATCTCAAGTGTAATACACTTGAAAGACCAATACACTCAGTTTTAATTTTTCCTGGCATTTTCAGTTCATACTCAATTTTTATTTTTAAAAAAGTTTGTTACACTAAACACCCAGATTTGAAGACAAAAAGATTTAGAGCAATAATCAAAAATTTAACAATAACAATGATGGCTAAATTGAAAAAGTCTTAAGCTCAATATTTTTTTCAATAATGAATATGTCAATGTTTTTTCTAAGTACCAAAAATAGAAAACGTATAAAATTACTTTTAATTTGGATTTTTTAGGTACTTCATACTGTGATATGACAAGGTATCAGTCATGCTCGATGAGGGGTCCTCGAGAAAATTTTGTTGGGAATCCCTGGTCTAAGACATGTGAGACAGAAATCAGTAGGTTTGATTGTCCTTCCCTTTCGAAAACAGCAATCAAAGCCAACGTATGTAAACCATCTTTCTTGACACCCACTCGAAAAGAGTCAACTGAGTACTTATGTGGACAGTTAAAAAGTATTATTGAAATATGTATGATAATTTAGAATACCATTATGCACCAGATGTACAAATGAGCAGTGACAAATGAGAATTTGGGCCGGATCAGGACTCGAACTCAGATTTCCCGCTTAACTTGGGAGGTATTTTTTTAAAACAGTAACACCACCGAAAATAGCGAACCGGCATCGCGAGGAGGAGGGCGCAGCAAGACATCACACTCATTGAGACTATCGATGTATAGTTTTTCTGAGAAGAGCATTTCCATGACAGAAGAATATATCAGTTCCACAAGTGTAGAGAAGGCGGAGATCAACTCTTCATCCCAGCTCTGGGGTGGGTTAAGGAAGACACTGCAAAGGAAATTGGAGAAAAATAGTCTGTAGGATTGCGTGTCCACAAATCCACCTCACAGAGTTCGTCTTCGCTTGCGGGAAGAATCCCATGTACGGAAAGAAGAGCAGTTCGGTAGTTATCTGGTGAGGAGTCATACGGGTAACTAGGGACAGTATCTGTCACACCAACAACCAGACACCTTTTGCCGATCTGCAAACCAGGCGGTGCTCGGCTGTGTCCAAAACATCACAGGCGACACACAACGGGGTGTCTGCTAGGTAAATCCTGTGAAGGCGTGACCGGCATACTTGCTTCCCATTGAGATAGGGTATCATGGAGACGAGACGTCAGCGTCAAGATAAGGAGCGCAGAAGCGCACACCTATCACCAAACGGCACGCCAGTCGACGTGGGGATGCTTCCCCTCAACCCGAATCAGTGACCAGTGCTGCGGTAGGAAACCACAGGTCGTCTTCGTGGATTTCCAGGTCGCTGGTTGTATCACAGTACAGACATACCTCAGTTCGAACAAAAGTGACAGAAGTAAAAGACGGGCGGCGGGACGTCCAAAAGCAGGATAGGAGCTGAGAAGAAAGTAGTGCAAAGGTCTCCATAAATAGGCTGGTAAGGCACGTAGGACAACGAGGACACAATGTCATGTTAGGACTACTGCTCTGTCTGGCATATGATACAGACATAAAACGCCCCTGCACCGCGGGAGGGTAAGGGTGTCGTACCTTATCTTGAACAGCAAGCTGTGGCAAACAAGCTACCATGCAGCGGGCCATAGATGGCGGAATAGGAAGTATCTGTGCCACATGGGATATACGTGACGCCAAATATTCATTTACATATCGCGTCCGTTTCAGAAGATCGAGTGTTCATAAACGGTGATCTAAGAGCTCAGCTCTTAGTTGGGAAAGTAGGCGGCTGCAGTTGAGGACAATTGTCCGCCGCAGATCACTTGTGAAATCGAGTCCTAAGCACTGAATAGTATCAGCTACACGCATAGGAACAGCGCAGCCTGCAGGAAGCTGCGCACCTATAGCCATGGCACTGAATCTGCGGACGTTAAGGCAGGTACCAGAAGCTTCTCCATAGCTGGTAACCCATGCCAGTGACTCCCTGACCCCAGCACCGCTACGAAGAACGATGGCGAGATCGTCTACATAAGCAGTGCAGCTGAATACATGGTCACCGAGAAACATCCCAGAGAGGCGTTGATGGAGGCCGCAAAGGAAGGGTTCCATGGCGAAAGCATACAACATTGCAAAGGGCAGACAGCCTTGACCCACTGATCGATGGATTGAGATAGAAGGAGTGAGACGGCCATTGTAGAGTACACGATACGTAGCTCCACGACGGAGACGCATTACGACGATGACGCTACTATCAGGGTAGCCCATACTGCGGAGCACCCCTTCCAAGTAGTCGTGAACGACACGATCGAACGCCTGGCTGAACTGAAGAGCTGCCAAAAGTCCAGGCATACGGCGAGCGTGAGCAAGAGCGATTATGACCCGATGGCGACAGAGCGTAGTGCGGACGTTATTGGCACTTCCCAAAGACGTTTGATCGGGGAAAACCACTTACCGTGCCGTCCGTTTAAGCCGCGCAGCCAACATCTGGGTAAAGATCACGTGTCACTGTTGAGTAACGTCAAGGGGTGTTAATCGCATATCCATGAGGTACCCCTAGGTTTGTGGATGGGAATGAGGAAACCATCGAGGAAGCCGTCTGGAATCAGCACGATAGGTGACATAAGGTCCACACAAATTTCCGTCCACATTGGCGCTAGAAAGGGACGAAATGTCCTATGAAACTCTATTGGGAAGCCGTCAGGGCCAAGAGACCTCTTCGTAGAAGCTACCTGGATAGCATCATGGACTTCGTCCTCTGTGACATTAGTAAGGAGATTCACCGCCGAATCCACGGAAACCGAGTCAAAGGAGAGTCTGGAGACCACTGTAATGTTGGCAGTATGATGACGTTGTTCAGAGTACAATATAAGATAGTGTGCATGGAGGGCAGACCCAATAGTCCGCTGCCTATCAAAACGCTGCCAATCACTGGTCGTAAGAACATTAATCAAAGTCCTCCAACTTTGGCGACGTTCCGTTTTGAAATGATACATAGATGGACGCTCTTGCACTAACCGATCGTGTGTTCACGCCCTGACCGTAGCTGCTTCAAGGTGATGGCGAGAGAGGTATATGAACGGCGCCTTGGCACGATTCACCATCGCCTGGCACTCTGGCTAATACGGCATCATAGTACATTCTCGGAAAAGGGTGAAATAGAAGTCATGAGTCCGTCGCCACTACGAAGGAACCTCCCTTCCGTAAGCAATCAAGGCTTTTCTGAGGGCACCCACCAAGGCAGGGCAGACTGATAGGCATCAGGCCGTCGACGACAAGCTGTCCATATGGTCGCGATGAGTTGCCGGCAGTCGGGTGAAGTAAGGTGGAAGGTGTTCGGTCTCCATCGTCCACAGCCGCAACACACTCTTTGGCAGCAGAGATTGATGGCGCAAGTATATGCGTCATGGTCAGAGAACGCAGTGGGCCAGACTTCAGCAGCCCGCACCCAACTGACAATATCTCGGGAGATGTAAACACAGTCTAGTCGGCTGGAAGAATGGCTAGTAGAATACGTAAACCTCGGACGATCACCATGAGAATGCTCCCAAGAATCTATTAGGCTAAGGTGCTGCAGAACTGTCGTTAGCGCCGTGCACGGAGAGTGACGTGATAGTTGGTCTTTGAGTGCCTGGGTACAGTTGAAATAGCTTCCCGTGACCCATGCATCCTGCTGACTCAGGAAGAGAGGCTACGTGATAGTTGGTCTTTGAGTGCCTGGGTACAGTTGAAATAGCCTCCCGTGATCCATGCATCCTGCTGACTCAGGAAGAGAGGCTGACTGTCTCTGAGAAGAAGCTGGGACTTTCACGGCGGCAACCCAGACCACATGGAGCATGGACATTGACGATCCTGACGCCACTAAACGAGTGAGCCTTACCTCTGGCATGAGGGAGACAAGTAACTGCATCAGCGAGGATACCGTCACGTAAGAGGATCGCCACCCCACTACCAGTAGGGGAAGCGTGAGGAAATGTGCTGTAAAATGATGGGGAGCATAGAAAGTGGCAACGTGTACCTCCTAAAAGAGAGCAACGTCAACGCCAGCAGCATACAACAAGTCATGGAGTAAAGCAAGTTTGTGGCGTACGCGAATGGTGTTGACATTGACTGTGGCAATGAGATAAGCCTGAAAAGCTGCTGTCGCCAGGAGGACGAGTGATTCAAACACGGGGGAAACACAGGGAACTTCCTGTTAGACCCCTGTGAAAGGGTGCATAACTGTGACAGGTAGGGAGCCGACCCCACCAAGAGGGGTCCATCGCTTTGTACACCTTCAGAATGCCTATCATCAGCATCGACGTCGTCCGCCCAGGCCGATTCAGTGGAACACTATCAGAGGTACCTCCATAGGTAGCATCAGACACAGAAAGGGAGCCAACCGCATCAGTCACAGGCCGGGAAAGGTTGGTGTCCGGAGGTGGACGCTGACTAGAGATGGGGGTGGGGAAGGACTTCGCGTCGTCAGGTGTGAGGGCGTCAGAGGACAGCGCACCATCAGTACCAGGGTCGTCTTCCTGTGCAGGGATCCATTGAGGCAGTCATCATAAAGAGTACGGCATTGTCTCTTCCGTTTCCTCGGCGATCGTTGCTTCCTAACATGCTGTTCCGTGTCGGATGACTGGCGGCTATCGTCCGACATGTGGCCTGATGACAGAAAAGCATACTTAGGTACAGCTCGACGATCAGCAACCGTGGGGGCGGGACAGACAGCTTGTGTCTGCTGACCGTCATCGTTCATTTTTACTGCCTCCGGCAGGAGTATACGAGAGAAAGGCGAAACGTGCATCGGATCGTCGAGAGGAGTCAACGCCGGTACCAACTGATCCAGAGAACGCGCAGCAGGCAGCACCGTTACGGACGCCTGAGATAGAGGTGTTACAGTAGGCGCCGCACGAAGAGCGACGTCTGTGATCGGCGTCTGAACCAGTCTGCGTCGGAAACATTCAGAATGGACATGACCTTCCCGGCCACAACCTCAACAGATGCGCGGCTGGCCATCGTACATGAAAACAGCCCTGCAGCCGTCAATAACCAAGTAGGAAAGCACGAGTTTTAGTAGTTCAGTTTTCATCTGGAGGACACCATTGACGACACAGTACGTTTAGAACGACTTCCACGTTTCTCCCATGTGACTGACGACGTTGCTGTAAGGTTTAAAGGCGGGTAGCACAACGTCCGACGGTATTTAAAACGAGAGTTTGAACACCTGCAACGTTCGGAGACCACAACCAGCGTGATCAACCACGATAGTCCCTTTATGTCCGTCAGAATACCCGAACTTAGGTCACTGGCGTGGCGCCGCACGACGTCGGCTCACCGATCGTCATTCGCCAGCTTTATGTACACAGTAGTACTGAGGATCGGAAATGAATTCCGAGAACATCTTGTGGCGAGAGCCGCATTTCATCCCGTATTAAACGTATACTTCGTACGCATTCAGTCGTTCGTGATTCAAAGGAAAAGTTAACTTAATTGTGGCTTGACTGTAAGAAAACACCGTTGATGGTCGGTGAAGTCGGACTCTCAGACAAGCCACTACGCGGATGTAGACAAACGTGTGGTCGCTCGCAGCCATCACAACAGGCGAGAAGCAAACAAGGCTCGCTCGCTTCACCGCAACCGAAGGCCGTCTGGCTATCCCTGCAACCTGCCGGGCGACTGAAGCATGCTACAACGTCTACATACCATGCTGGTATATATGCCTACCATTCCCCCACAGGGAGAGATGTTATTTTCGTCATTTTGGCTTGTTGTGGCATGAAATACAGCGTGGCAACGTCTGTACAGTTCAGTGTCTGTATGGTTTAATGCGATATCCTTCAGATAGTCATGCATGTCTGAACGATATTGCTTTAGACCATACAGACGCCAGACAATACACACATTACCCACCTTAATTACAAAATAGTCTAAAACGGATTACCCGTGATATGCTGTCTATTTGTTGGCATATCACCAACTGGACGTTAAGAGAAATACATGTAACAATCTGGTTTTTGGTAACTAAAAGTTTTCTATTGAAACAACTAACGTTCATGCAGCCACATGACGTGTTCGACAACTGCCGATATTTCAACTGTTTATCATCCCTGAAATTCGAGAACGATTGGTTCACCTGTCGAAGACCTGATCAATTCCATTGCAGTAAGTTGTTTGATCATTGTACACGCGAGGAGAAAGTAAAGTTAGATGTCTTCTTTTCAATTGGCGAGAGCTCCTTCGTAGATACATAAACGTGTACTCATAAAATACATCCCCCTGTGGAAAAGCCGTTTAAAAAACTTAACTAAACACACAGTACGGTAACGTATAGACTTTTCGCATACAAATCCAGCTCGTGGCGTAGCCACAAATACTGTCTTCTCCAGACCCAGAAACAAAGAGAAACAGTGAAAGAAAGTTAGTTTAACTAACATTATAAGTGAGTCATGTTGTTAGTGAGTTAGCGAGTCGGTTTCTACCGATACTTGGCCTACGACTCAATTAATTTAAACATTCATTAATTAAAACATTTGATTAGAGCATGAAGTCTACTTTTCTACGACCATTAAACTACGTCAAAGCCAAGCCCTCAAGAAGGACTATCTGGTGTAGGGGGCTAAATAACTTTCCCTTTCCCCGATTTCCCAAGTTGGCGAGTTGTCCTGAGGTCTCTAACAGTGGGGTTCGATCATGTACAGCAGGGATGCTTCACGCACTAAAACCAATATGGGTGTCCGGGTATGAGATGGCGCCCATAGGGACCCGTCGACCTAATCTTCAGACGGCCGAGTCACGCCTCCAGCCTTGGCCACAGGGACCGTTAACTTTTCCCTTTCCAGTTAAGTTGGTAAGGGGAAAATTTTCGCGTATCGCGAAAGAGCAGTGTGTGGAGGTTCTCGAGTTAACGGAACTCCGTCGAGACGAGCTCTCAGCCCCAGTTTTACTCAGTCCTTCGGAGAATTAGGACGTGCCGCTTCGTAGCAGTAACCCGAAAGCGGCCGCCATTATAGTCCAGATTGTCACTTTAGCACGAGGAAGCAGTCAGGCGTACCGTTCGTTGCTATCGTGTAAGATGTATAACATTCGGGATGTAGCAGCAACTACGGGCGTAACGATACGCTAATTCTTGTGCTCGCGTTAAGATTCGTATATATGACGGTGGTAATGTAGTCAATTAACTCTTGCCGCCACTACTCATTCTCTTTCTAGGGTAGAAATTTCAATTGTATTGCTTCATAGAATTTCGTGTTTTTTCTTGTTTATATCGCCTGGCCTACGACAGGATGCAAGCATGTCATTTACGTTTACTTTTTATATGTTTGTAACAGAGCTGCCATCTTTTGTATTATTACAGATAAAATATAATTGGAATTTGTTTTCTGGAAATGATTCTCACTTTGAATAGCTTTCCCCTGTGCGCTTTCAGCTTCAACCGATTAACAACTAGACAACTAAACTACCTATAGGTAGGTGAACATTCGACAGCCTATGTGCTCAACAGGCCATGTAGCAGCAGGTGATAGAAACCCTCTCTTTCTGTTAGGAAAATGGTGAGTGGGACTTGACTAAATCTGACCACAGCCACCGCGGACGCATCTGTTGTGACATTCACCGTAATTCTTCGTTACATTCTAGAGATACGCACCAACTCCAGTCGCTACATTACCTCTGCCAGTCATTAACGGCACTGAAAGTTCCGTATCTCAACGCTGCATCCAATGATTCGGAGATAGAGGAGGAGAAGATCAGTGTTTAACGTCCCGTCGATAACGAGGTCATTAGAGCCGTGCACAAGCTCAGATTGTGGAAGAATGGGTAAGGAAATCGGCCGTGACTTTTTAAAGGAACCACCCTGGCATTTACCTGAAGTGATTTAGGTAAATCACGGAGAACCAAAATCTGGCTGGCCGGCCGCGGCTTTGAACCATCGTCCTCGCCCCTGCGAGTCCAGTGTGATAACCACTGTGCCACCCCGCTCGGTGACACGTGCGATCGACTTCACTCCGTCCGACCACGTACCGCGTGCAAATCGTCGCGGGTACACGGTGAGAGCTGCTACAAGCCCGGTTTACACCTGGCACCACATACGATCATGTTACCCCAATAAATTTATTTCTGCTTAGAACAAAGGTGTCAACACTCCTAGCGGAGAGCCGCTTATGTGTTGTCCACGCTCAGTGACCATACGCTGTTATCCGGCTGTTACTTCTACGACGAGCACTGTGACAGAATTGGAATTTGAGGTCTACTGAGCCAACCAGATTCGCACCTACATCTCATAACTGACTACACCTAAACTTTTTTCGATTGTTCTACTTCTGTTCTATGTAACCATTTTTTGTGTTTAATAACCGTGCCGTGCTCCACGACAGAATAGTGACGGCAAGACTAAAACCCATAGGGCAACAAGGTTTTTGTGGCAATTCTACAACTCGTGAAATCCCAGCAAAAACAGATGGGGGCTCAAGAGGAACGGCTGCAGCAGCCGACGTCCAAAGAGCAACAGCAGAATGCAGCAGTGACATCAGCTATAAAAGAAAAACTAAAAGTGCCACAATTTTCTGCATTCCAAGATGCAAATGATAATTGCGAAATGTACCTGCGGATACTGCACCATTATTTCACTGGTTACACAGCAAATGACCCGCATATGCTGAAATCCTTTTTCCTGGGTTGATAGTGTGAGGACGTAGGGAGCCTTCTCAGGCTGTTAGATTTCCTTGTACATGTCTATAGTTTGTCATTTGATAAAACTAGTAATTTATTGTTAGGATATTACAAAAGTAAGTCGCATACGTTGACGTCTACCACAGAATTCTATCTTCGTCGGGAAGTGCAAACTGAATCATACAGTGAACGGTATTTGATTTTAAATGCTTCAGTCGTCAGTTCAATTTAGTATTTGCTAATGAACAGTGTAAGGTGTCATGTGCAGTTTCTGTCATTCGATATTCTCCATACAAAGAAGTTTGAAATCAAGAATACAAGTATCACTTCCTTCCCTCAATAAAGTGCTTAGGACTGCACAAAGATTACAGTTCACGCAAGGAGCTAAAGAACGTTTGCGACCGTGCTCGAAGCTTTCCTCATTGTGTACTGCTGAGAGTGACAAGCAGTCGGTTCAAAAATATAGCTCTGAGCACTATGGGACTCAACATCTGAGGTCATCAGTCCCATAGAACTTCGAACTACTTAAACCTAATTAACTTAAGGATTCTAACCTGCGACCGTAGCGGTCGCGCGGTTCCAGACTGAAGCGCCTAGAAGCGCTCGGCCACATCGGACGTCCAAGCAGTCGGCCTGGGTGACAACGAACAATATTCATCAAGTAACTCTGACAACAATTCAGTATAATGTAATTTCCAAGGTTCATTGCTTTCTTGGCCTGAGTGTTCTGTTCGGCTCCCACGCCATCGTGTTCTAGGCACTGTGATGTTAGTTTCTGTTGTAGAAAACGGGGACACATTAGCAGTGCGCTTTACGGGCGACAAAAACGCCTTGCAACATTGTACCAAAGAACAACATTCAAACTTTAGATAATGATGAATCGGCCAAGCCAGACATTTCCGTATACTGGATAATACAGTGGTGGGCACGGAAGCCTTGCCCTCTCCCATTAAATGCAATACATTCATAGCACCTACGTTACGAACATTTGCTAATAAAGTGTGACAAGTTGTGGCCACGAACCACAAATCAAAGGAACTTTTCAGACAAAAGTTTTTTATAAGTGCGTAGTTATAGATATTTCATTCTTGGTTATCATTTCAGTAAACAGATATATCTTTGGCTTACACGCTTTTACCGATTCAGATTCTCAGTTAATGAAATAATTCGCTTAATATCCGCTGAAATTCCACTGCCGGATCTCGTTGAATTGTGAGCAAAGTTTGCTGAACTTTTTTCTCCAGGACTATGCTATGGCAAGGAAATATAGCCTCGTATCCACATCCAACAATCTGCAGTTATCGTTTCTTGTACAAGTCCGCAAATAGCTCACGTTCTGTACGATGGAGTCAAGGCGAAACTGGTCCGCCCACAAGGTCTTTATGTCATCACACCCATTTCGTCGAGCTACTGGGCGTCCGTTTTCAGAGCAGTGAATACATACATTGTTGTGGATAAGTTTTCTGTTCCTCGCCCACAAGAGTTATTCAGTAGATAAAAAGTAGGTGAATGCTTCACCATCGTTGATTAACCTGATTCCTATTTGCAGTTACCAATTACCCCATCACTCGGCGTCCAAACGGCTTCTTGTTTCGAACACGCCATTCACCTTGTTCTAATAGAGACTACCTTTTCGAATATTCAGTGCTGTCACTGTTTTCCAACGCTACTTGAAACAACTGGTTTACAAATTTCCGGATTGTGCAATTATGTAGATGACATCATTATTACGACTACAAACATACCCGAACATTTACATTAAATGTAATCATCAAAAGTGTCAATTTTTTGATTAATCAGTGCAATATCTAAGGTCTGTCATCAATAAGAAAGGTATTAAGAATGTTCATGAGCACATACAAGCCATTGGCAGCATTTTCACTTACCCAAATCTCAAGGAACAGTTACCTAAACGTCTACTACGGCACGCATGTCGGTAACACAGCACAAATTTCGCATCCACTGAATGCATTGTGAAGTAAGAGTAGTAAATTTGTTTTCGTTCAGAATGTGATGCGGAATGCCATACCTTGGAACGGACACTGCAGTCGGCACCTTGTTTACTCCTTTATCCTCCACGAAAACCACAAGCACTAGCTGTAAATGACTTGCAGTATGGTAATGGAGCAGTTTTATGCCTACATGTACAACAAGGATCTTCACATTTCATTTATCTTACAGGATTTGAACTCGGCTCAACAAAACTACAATCACATAGAAAAGGATCCCAAGGTTATTATCTACGCTGTTCACAAGTCCCAGACAGACTATATGGGGTTCAGTTTCGTGTGGTGGTACCTTGGTTCAGTACCCAAACATCACCGCCAGAAAACATAGACCAGCAGCTACAAAGATGGGCCTTGGACGTCCAAGCACAGTATTAATATATTGTATGCAAACATACCATTCGCCTTGGCAACACAGACGCATTATCTAAGCTCCCGGCTAGTCTGCGCCAAGGGTTCTAGCAACAGGAGCTCGTCTGTTTCAAGATCGTAGCAAAGATGTGTCTCGCTGCTGGCCAGCAGTGAACGAGGGAATCGAGCACTTGCCTCACCCCACCCTCAGTGTTAGGAGTGTGACCCTCACCAAGATGCATCTCCTAAGGTTTTATCCCATGACCTCAACCATCCAGTCCTTCAGAGTGGACAGTGCTGACATCCCAGGAGAATTCTTGAATGCTATGTGGCTTGTAGTAGTAGAAGTTATGATGGACAAATATATGCAATATAGACGGAAACCAACAGTTAAGGCGCTCGATCAAATTTTGGCCACTGAGGACTTTCCAAGGTCATGGAGAGTTACCCCACAATTACCTGCATTCACCTTTACGAATTGTCTTCACTAAAACAGTACTCCTTCCCATCCTCTAACCAATGGAGAGATAGAGAGAATGATTCGCAAAATGGTTCAAATGGCTCTGAGCACTATGGGACTTAACTTCTGAGGTCATCAGTCCCCTAGAGCTTAGAACTACTTAAACCTAACCAACCTAAGGACATCACACACATCCATGCCCGAGGCAGGATTCGGACCTGAGACCATAGCGGTCGCGCGGTTCCAGACTGTAGCGCCGAGAACCAATGATATTTACTTTCAGTGAAAGCTCACGATAGTGGTTCAGTTACCACCCACAAAAGAGTACATGAGTACTTACAGGGCTGTAACAGTTTTTGGCAGGAGTCCTGCAGAGAGTCTGGAAGACAGGCAACTTTGGGTCCTCCTTCACCTCCTTCATCTACAGCATGGCGAGTGATTTTCAGTAAGCTGATGGTTCTCCATAGGTACCGCAGTGTGGGGGAGAACGTCGAGAAAGTGGCCAGATTAGACATTTATGCATGGAAGCAGATGGCTGCAGGTGATGGTGCCATGAGTATCAGCTGTGGCCGAGGTCGACCCCACTGGGACCTTCCATGTCACACAATCTGCGGCCAGGACCTTGAATGGCTTGGCCTACACCCAACTCTACCCCATCAGCAGCGGCAAGGACTACACATGCACTGGTTTTCTGCAGGCGACACAGATTGTGAGTAGTAGGGTAATGGGGTCACTGGTGCTATTTCGATATCAAATTGAAATGCAAATTAATTAAATTCATCAATTAATATTTTGCTGTCCGCACGTCTCGTACAAATTTATTCGCTTGCCGCTGGCAGAGCTAATTTCGATTACTTGGCTTGTCGCTGGCCATTCCTGACATTATTGGGAGATAATAAATTGTTATGTTTTACTAATCTCACCCTTAGTTCTCGTAAGTTCTCAACCCTGTTCCCCTTTTTTCATGAAATTTCGAAGATATACATATGTAAATCAATACAAAATTTGTTTGTCTTATATATTTGTTTATTTGCATTTTCTTAGGTACTTGGTATTCCTCTTTCACATGATATGCAGCCAACCAGTCCCCAAGATGTAACGCAACTCCACAAGACTTGCGCAATAAGTTTTTTGTTGCTTTCTTTTGTTTTTGGAACATACATTGCAATTTCTTCGTTTCCATTTATTCGTTTCAGAAATATGTGACTGGAAAGTCCGCCAACTGGATCATGACGAGATGTACGTGATGTAGTGGCGACCTCCAAGTTTTGGACTGTGCATTCATCATAAATAATCGTATCATCTCTTTCGTCTGCCATGATAAAAGTGCACAAGTACTTATAAAAACAAAAACGTGATGAAGTGTGTAACATACTGTTACCTAAACAAAACTCCAACAGAATGCAAAACATACTAAATTTATGTCGCTGGCCATGTGCAATACTATGCTCACTACACCACCGTCTTGTCGCCAGTCTCTGAGTGATACTATGCACATGACACCACTGTGGTGTTGCCAGCCGTTGACCGCAATTTCGCGCCGACACCACTGTGGTGTCGCCAGATGGCATAGTGTAAATTACCCCCAACCACAACCACCCCCACCACCAGATGATGTCACATGTTTTTCTCAGCCTGCACTTAGGTCCTAATGCCCTCGCCCCTCCCCAACCCTACCCCTAGTGCACATAGCCTATTGGTGGGAATTTCGAATTTTGGCGGTAATTTCGATTTTTGGTGGGAGTTTCGAATTTTGGTCCCAGTTCTGCGCGGATGTCATACCCTTCTCCTGTGGGAATTCGTAGGAAATTAAAAATGGCTATACCCTTTCCAGGACTCAAACCCTTGACCTTCAGGATGGAAAGTCCAAGTGCACCACCTAACATGTAGAAACTGCCCAGATGCAGGAGAGCAAGATTAGGATAGTGTACTTTATTTATTTTGGTTGGGAAACTGGAGTAAAGATCGGTCCTAATTCCACAACTACATGCATAGCGCTACACAAGGACTGCCTAAAATAGCAATTCAGCTCATAAATTGATGATTCCATACAACTGGTTTTATCCTGCTGGTAAAAAATTTCTCAATACCCCTCGAAACCTGTGGCAGATGCACTCAAACTCTGCCCTTCACTACAAGTTGGCGGGAAAAAAGCGGAGGTGTAAGGTACTTTATTTATTTATTTATTTGCTTTCTTTGTTTGGAAATACGTTATACTGAAGAGATGCTGGTGTTGGATGGAAAGGAGTTTAATAAGTGTATTACTTGTAAGCGTACAACTGAGGACTATGTCTATCACTGTTTGACATCAGAATTCGCTACAGACGCCTGATCGACAATCACCCTGCAGCCCAGGTAATCGAAGCCAGTACACACTTCCACAACTAATGGAAAAAAAAATGTATCACTGTTCTAACTGCACTTCGAAATTGTCCAGAAAAAAGCAGCATTCATAATCAAAGACTCATAATGCAATACGTGTACTGCGGATTTGGATAAAATGATCGTAATAACACAAATACCGCAAAAACCGACCCTAGAAAATTGCAGAGGGACAGCAGTTACAGCTTTGTCCTCCCCTATGGGTGCTCACGAGGTAACCAACTTGGAGGCAGTCTTACCCCTTCCCACCCCCCTCATCCCTCCCTCTCTCCCTCCTTCCCTCCAACTGCTCACGGTAGGTAGGGATAGAGGCCTGTTATATTTTTCCAATTGTGGTCTACAAAGAGCTACTTCTGGTGGTATTGATATATATTGTCTCCAGTGTGCAGAAATCAGCCAGAGTTAGGCAAAAGACAAGTACAAGACACTTCTTGCAATCAGTTAAACGTGTCTCTCGGAAAGACTAGGCCCTCATGGAACAACAAAAACTTGGAAAGCAGTAATCCTTCCACCTAAAGTGACCGCAGAACCCGCGATATCTGGGAGCACAGTCTTCCCCAGGTGCAGCTGGAGCAACCTGCATGGGGAGCGTGGCACGAGCCCGAGAAAACCTTGAGGCGATGGTTCTTTGCTAACACAAAATGGAAATTTTGTGGCACAGCCACAACCTATACGACCCCCCCCCCCCCCCCGTTTCGGGAGCATCTGTGTTGGCAATCTCACACACACTGTACCGTCCCTGTACCGTCCCCCACACCACATCACTGCAAGCGATCACTGTTCTGCGATGAAGAACACTTTTATTAAACGTCAACACATCTGTTATAATAAAGCATCTATTAAAAAGGAAAACACAACTGCGACGACAATAAATGTCCTCTCTCCACCAAAATAGATGCACTCCATTTTCTTTTAGTTTATGAGTAAAATCGGTATAGCTTTTACGATCGACTGAAGTGTATATTTCGCATCTCATTGTTTTGTGACTTCCAACGAAGTGCCCTCCACCGATTACAAACGATCAGATACCCGCGCATGTCCATCATGTGTAAAACCAGGGAAAAAAACTTCCACTGTTTTGGTGTGAGAACTACCGACCAAAACATAATGTCCTCGTTATTTCGAAGCAATCATCGAAGTAAGTAAAAAGCGAAAATTTAAACACTGAAGAAAATAATCATTTACCTTGAACACTTTCTTTCAGTTACAAGTTACACTACCTGAGAGTGTCTCTCGCTTTCAGATCAGTGTCTGTAAATAAAACTGTCAAGCACATGTGTATTACAAACATTTCAGACACGTGAAATAACATTAGAGAATACACTCTTGCATGCAATTGGCTCTCATGCCGGAAAAAAACAATCATTTTTTACGTTCGACCACAACAAGCTATAATTCAGGAGGATGTTTCTGTGTTGTACACTATGGAAAGCTCCATTTTATCAATGCGAAGCTATATCACACCTGTGTTTACGAAACAAATCGTGAGAGCGTGTCTTGTAATAGAACCTTATATAAGATTTTATCAGGTCTGCATCTCTCTTCCGTTATATCGGAACAAATCACCGTCTTCGTGCTTACATTTGACGTTTTTTCCTCCCTAACTCCCCACTACTTACATGTCCGTAAAATTTCTAATCATGTAGCAGATTCTCGCATTCTAGTTTTGTAAGCAATTTGATCATCTACTCACACGTCGGATAAAGAACAGTATAATTTCTAAGTGCCACAACCAGTTATGATTCAAGTGGTGTTTACTTTATAATTAGAGGCTATGAAGTATTAAATAAGACAGAAATTGCGGTTACACCAGTTTTTTAAACACGCAGTTGTGACGACAATAGTAAACAGCCATGATTGGCTCAAATGGCTCTGAGTACTATGGGACTCAACTTCTGAGGTCATTAGTCCCCTAGAACGTAGAACTAGTTAAACTTAACTAACCTAAGGACATCACACACATCCATGCCCGAGGCAGGATTCGAACCTGCGACCGTAGCAGTCACGCGGTTCCAGACTGCAGCGCCTAGAACCGCACGGCCACTTCGGCCGGCCAAACTGTCATGATTCCATGAGAATAGATACATCCGATTTTTATTAGTTTTATAAGAAGTATCGATGTAGTTTTGAGAGAACTATTTGCATCCATATTTTACACAGTTAAACCACAACTTGTAATAGAATCTTCTAGAAGATTTTACACGTCCTCTCTTACGATACGTCGAAAAAAAAAACCAAATACCGTCTGTGTGTTGACATCGAGCATATTACATATACACGTATCGCCCCACTGAAGCACTTGGCTAGTGCTCGAAGTCGCTTGCACAGATCTGAATAAAGTTTTGTTGACTGGATTGGAGGAAGACCGTATCCCACAGACTTACAATCACAAGAGAGGTTTTCTGTATTGGTCCTTAATAAGCAGTTTAATACATTGCTTTCACGGTTGTGGCGTATCCAAGCAGTGTACACCGCTTCACACGTTGTTTCTCTACCATGACTTCGAAGGCCGTGTCAGCTACTAAACCGACATGAACACGTTTAGATTCTTTGGCTCTCACAGGAAGCTGAACATCTCATGGTCTAAACTATGCAGCTCCCACAACACACGGATGGAAAATATAAAACACAGAGGCTATGTTTCTCATTGACAAAAAATGTGGAAGACATCGCAATATATGGAAAGTGGAAGAGTTTGTGGCATTGTTGAGCGTTTCCAACAGCGTTCCGAAGGTCACGACCTGTACAGTTAATCTCATCTTCCATAGCGACAGGGTAGCGGATGTCTCGGTTTTCCATTTCGAAGAGCTTTGTTTCCTCATATTGCAGTCGTGTATATGATTACTGTTCCGGTATTGACCATCGCCGGGAGATGCCGTTCGCAACACACACACAGTAGTAGAAGTAAAGAGAGGTTCTGTTATCTTTTTGGTGGAAAGAAAAACAAGCGGAATGCATCGCAGCATATGAAAATAGGACGAGTATGCAGCATTGAGGAACGCTTTCAAACAACTGTCTGAAAGTGATGGCCCCTGCATTTAATCCCATGTTCTACAGTGACAAGTAGAAGATATCCAGTGTTCCGCCAAGGCTCCCGCCATCTCAACCAGGTGGTGTCAGTCAGTCATTATTCTGTAATCAACCGCATATCTGTGGACGGGTTGGATGGGAAAGGTACTGGTGATATGGGGCGATGTTTGCTAATACACACCGCAGTTGATTGCACTATCGATTTTAGTTATTTTACCTGTTGTTCCGTAATTTCAACGCCAGGCAGTGACACGGCATAATGCTTCCCGATTTCTGAATCATCACTAAATCACCATTCTATTACTTTGCAAGTAACATTTACTAGATTGCGAATGCAGATAGCTCACTGTGCTGTACATCTATTTTGCCATATAGGTCAAAGTATACCAGTTGTTCCGTAATTTCAGCAGTAGCCAATGACACAGCAGAAATCTTCCCAATTTCTGTATCATCACTAAATCACCCCTCTATTACTTTGCAAGTACCATATACTAGATTGCGAATGCAGTTAGATGACTGTGCATTACGTCCATTCGACCGTATACACTAAAGCATACCATACAGCGCCCTATACTGATGCAATTAGGTTATCTACATATTTCCAGAGGATCGATCATAGTGCAGAATTTTCGATTACGGCTGACCATCTTTCTATGTGTGGATGGGCGTCACAGAGTATTGTCCCATTCGTAGGATAAAGTCGGAGATTGGCAGATCCCTCCGGCATTGCCCTTCATCTACATCTACATCTATGTGATTACTCTGTTATTCACAATAAAGTGCCTGATAAATCCTGCCTGCAACACCAGTCTCACCAATGGCACATTTCCAAAAGCGCAAGAGCTCACCATATGCATGCACGTCGAGGAGGACAGCACCTCATATTGGTGTATAGTAGACGTGAGAGCGTTACAGTGATATAAGAGACGGTTAAGAAGAAACATGTTGTTTGGACATGGCTTAGCTCGAGAAGGATGGAGTTTCAAACATTTCTTGTAAATCAACCGATGTATCAATTCTGAAGCATTATTCCACTGTCTGGATTCAATACCAAGAAGGTACTGGTATGAGAGAAATGATCATAGAGCATAAACACACACTCAGAAGTTTACATTGTTCTGCATCTAAAAATTCTATATTGCAAAGCCATACGGTTTCTGAAGTTTTACTCGTGCACAATGCAAAGCTCTTAATACTCTAATGAAGGATATTTTTGTCCAACATCAGACATACAACCACCCCGCAAGTACCCCACCCCAGTCACTAGGGTGATAAACTTTTAAAATGATAGAACTATTTCCTTCTACACTATTCTGATGTCCTAGCAAGGCATCGTCAATGTATATCCACCACTCGAGCTGCTCATAAACCTATTATAACGAAGTCTGGAGACTGCTATTTTGTCTCTTAGAAAATGAATTGATTTAATATGAATTTTTAAGTCAGAAACGTACAAACCTTCAATTACACTTCCCGCATCAGTCATTAATATCATTGTAGTATTAGTAGCAGTATCGATTTTGACTCTTGAGACTATGTCTCACTAGGGAATAGAGCGAAGAAAACCAACATGAATATTTTTGATAGCTGATGCATTGAGGTACTACACCCACCCTGCTGCACGAAAATGCACACGAAGAAGGAGCAACTTCTTATCAGAGAGTAAACACCATGATCAGCAGCCAAAGGAGATGTGGCAGACTAATTACTGTTTACAGTAGCATCACCACAGCCCTGGTAGCATTGCTCTTGTACAAAGAAGTCCTGGTCCAATGTTAGGTAGTTTTGCTCGTGTGTGGGATAATATAGCAACTTCGTCCTAAGGTCATATCTCTTGAGTTCACCCTCTCACACTATTTAAGGTGTCACATGTGACATCGATACACTCTCCTACACAACACTCTAGGGAATGGCTTAAGTCTGATAAACGCATTGATTCTCCTCCTTTATAATTAAGAGATGTGTGAGAAAACAGTTATGGATTGGGATACTTACGTTTTGCCTGCTTTGATATGACGCCACCATGTCGTAGTTACGTCGCCTTTGCTGGACTATGTGTTACGAAAATCCACATGGTTTACATGGGTAGGATGAGGGTTTTTTTTATCCTAGTAATAAGTTATTCGTTAGATGACAGTGTGGACAATTTCGAAGTGCAATTAGAACATTGATTTTGTTTCGTCAGTTGTGGTAGCGTTTACTGGCTTCGATTACCTTTGCTGCAGGGTGACTGTCGAACAGGTGTTCGTACGGAACTCTGATATCAAACAACGATATATACAGTCCTCCGCTGCATGCTTGCAGGTAGTACACTTATTGAACTCCTCTCTGTGTAACACCAGCATATCATCAGTTGAATATATTTTCCATAAAAAAGATAGTACCTTACACCCCAGCCTTTTTCCCGCCACCTCGTAGGTGAAGGGTAAAGTTTGAATGCATCTGTCACTAGTTTCGAGTGCTACTGTGAAATTTTTTCCCAGCGCGATAACACTAGCTGTATGGCATCAAATGGTTCAAATGGCTCTGAGCACGATGGGACTTAACTTCTGAGGTCA